>NC_052512.1:15874883-16014736 GCF_014356525.2 Nilaparvata lugens
TTCTCAAATTATAAAAACTCTGACACAATTTGTTGTATAAGCTGTAAGGAATGTATATGGAATTTCCACAGTTTCAGATGTTTCACATGATTGTAATAAAGTTGTATTAATGAGAGTATTCAGTTAAAATAGATAATAATTATGTATGAGAAAGAAAACATAGGGGCGAATTAACAAAAGAGGAACCCTCAGTATTGATAGATCATACTATGTAAAATTATGAACTTTCAATTGTGATTAAACTAATAAAAACGAGAGTTCAATAATTCTCGAGGAACAAGAAAACTTCACACTCTATTATAATTGTAGAACTTGATACTAATATCAAGAGCTTGATATACTTGAGTTACTTGTATAATAATAGTGTGATGTATCAGGAGTTGTCTATTATATTAAGAGATCATTTCTAGAGTATATATGCAATCTTCTTTTTATTCGGATTAGTAGGCTATGTTCAATTGAGAAGTTTGTTTTGAAATACATAGAATTGACGAAATTTCTCTCATGTTAACATTTCAAGTGAAGTCTCAGTGATTATTATTCAGTAATCAATAAGAATTATAAAAACTGGCTTGGATTCTAAAGCTGATCAATGCCGTTGAAGATTGATATAATGTAGAAGACAAATTATTGAACTTGTGAGAGGTGAAATTGTCTACATTTCAAGTCGGATTGAGAACCTTTAATTTGAAAGAATTCTCTATTTAGATGGTATTGTCTGAATAGAATAAAATTATTCGAGCCCAGGAAAGTTTTCTGAAATTAGGAGAATTTACCCTCCACAAAAGAAATTGAAGAAATCTCTTAGAAATTGCATTTCATTTATATTACATTCATTGACCAGAAAATATGAAGTTGAGAATATTTTCAAACTTGTGTTACATGATAGAAATTAACATACGTGAACTTCATCTATAGTGGGAGTAGTTCTCATTTACAAAATACGGAATGTGAAAGACTCAAATCTCATTCAAATTGCGCTGGAGTTTGGCTCTCTTTTCTAATCATAATGAGCTTTCTCAATTATTGAAGAGTATTGAAAACCTATTGAAGATTAAGAGAATTAAACCTATCGAAAATTGAAAACCTATTGACATTACTTATTTATCCCGAGTTAGTTCCCTATTGACGGATCTCTAAATAATATGAGTGTCACTCTATCCACTAGACCACGGATCACTCCAGATGTTAATTATTCTTCAGAATAGCTCTGTACATTGATCATGGAAATCAATGTATTGCATACTCACCATTGTACAATGATTGTGTCAAGTCGCTTATTTTTTGAGTTCAATGTAGCTTTAAAATCGATCAAGCTGAAGAGAATTCAATGATACAATGATGATATACTAGGTTTCTCTCAATTTTCTGTACACGTATAATAATCATGAGATTATCATCAAAGAGAGACCATCTCAGGAAACTATCGTGTGTGTGTGTGTGTGTGTGTGTGTGTGTGTGTGTGTGTGTGTGTGTGTGTGTGTGTGTGTGTGTGTGTGTAACATTTTTGGCGGGGCCCCAGCTTCCTCAGGGGGGAAAATTGAAAAAATCCTTTCTTAGTGGATGTCTTGAGGCTACCATAAAAGTTTTTAGGCTCGGTAGTTTGGGCTGTGGTGTGATTTCAGTATGTTGGGACTTAGGAAGAGGATGAGGAGGAAAGAGGAGGAGGAGTAGAAGGAGGAGGAGGAGTAGGAGGAGGAGGAGGAGGAGGAGGAGGAGAGGAGGAGGAGGAGAGGAGGAGGAGGAGCTGAAGAAGAAGAAGATGAAGAGAAATAATAATAATAAGAAGAAGAAGAAGGAGAAGAAGAGAAGAAGATAGATTGAATATTGATTCAGCGATTAAAAATAAAAGATGAGAGATGTCTTTATTGAGAAAACATAACAGCTGTTTTGAGTTTCATAGTAGCACAGACATAACTTATACTGCAATGCCTCATTGAGTTCAAACACACAGTTCTAATTGCCTACATGAATTATTGGATTATTCTTTTATTGACCGTGCGAAGTGAGGTCTAAGATTCAAGTCGACGGTTTGGCATTTCTCTTAATGTTTAAATGTTTAAATATTTAAATGATTTAATGTTCAAATGTTTAAATGCGTGATTGAATGCGTGATATGCATGATTGAAACGTCGATTATATGCTAATGATATGCGTGATCAATTAATCTGTCAGTTATGATTTTATCGTACACGCACATGGTAGAGTATGCTGAACTGATTATTTGGTCAATAAAAATTATAGGATGGTCTGGATTTGAGGATTGTTTGTATGGGTTATAGATTTTGAGGTGTGCATCCAGCTAAAGTTTGTCATGAGATGCATCAACTATTTGGCGGTACGAAGTTCGCCGGGCCAGCTAGTAATAAATATATTACTTCATCCCACAAGTGGAGAATAGACACATTTCTACTAAAAGATATTTCAATTTAATTTTTTTTATTAATGATAAGGACCTATAATCTTAATTTTTCAATTCAAAACTTTCAATTGAATTTGAAATTAAATTTATTCGATTTAAATTTAAAATTTTTCATAGTCTTATTCAGAATTTAAGTATTTTCATGACAAAATTCTCATTAAAAATGACTACAGTAGCCTACTTTTAAAATATCTATAATAAAATTTTTAATTTATAAATTATTCAGTATTCAAATATAACTACTCAACAACTTTTAGAGAGCGCCAGAAAATTCAACCCCTAAAGCCGAGAAGGGAGACTGAAGGATGCCGGGAGCAAAGGCCTGCTGCGGCTGAACTACGAATCTAGCCGTCAGAGTTTCCTCTAGTCAGTGCTACGGGCTTCTACATTCAGTTGGGCGCAATTCAACACATTGTGAGCGCAATCAGTAGATCCCGATTTCGATCTGATCATTCGCGACAAACTATAAAACCTTTCTACCAAATAGGAATCGACCATTTAGGAATCGGTCAGTTGGGAAAATCATATTTTTCGTCGCAAAAGATCGAAAATTGGAGAATCCCAAATGGTAGAATTGAAACTTGTACTTTCCCAAATGGTCGAATCCCAAATGATCGAAAAGTTTTAATAGTAATCTCATTTGGCCGAAAATATCAACTGTCGCAAAAGGTCGAAAATTTGATTTTCCCATCTGACCGATTCTCAAACAGTCGAATCCCATTTGGTAGAAAAATATTTTAGTTTGTCGCAAATGATCGAATCTCATCGGCTAGATGAGATTCGACCATATGGGAAAATAAAACTCTTCTACCTAATAGGATTCGACCATTTGCGACGAACTGCTACATTTTTCTATCAAATGGGATTCGACTTTTTGAGAATCGGTCAGATGGGAAAATCAAATTTTCGACCTTTTGCGACAGCTGAGATTTTCGGCCAAATGAGATTACTATTAAAACTTTTCGATCATTTGGGATTCGACCATTTGGGAAAATACAAGTTTCAATTCTACCATTTGGGAATCTTCAATTTTCGATCTTTTGCGACAAAATAATAATTTCGGCCAAATGGGAATCGGTCATTTGACATGCCACTAAAACTTGAACTTTCCCAAATGGTCGAATCCCAAATGATCGAAAAGTTTTAATAGTAATCTCATTTGGCCGAAAATCTCAACTGTCGCAAAAGTTCGAAAATTTGATTTTCCCATCTGACCGATTCTCAAGCAGTCGAATCCCATTTGATAGAAAAATGTTGTAGTTTGTCGCAATTGATCGAATCTCATCGGCTAGATGAGATTCGACTATATGGGAAAGTATACTCTTCGACCTTTTGGGATTCGGTCAGATGGGACCCCACGCTCACACTCACATTCCGGGACGACACGTCACGATAAGATAGGACAGAAAGCTCTATGTTTATTCAGGATTTCTTCTAGACATTTTGAATTGATAAATATTATTCATCAATTTTCGAGAAAACATAACAACAGGTCAATGTAACTTACTGAACTACTAGTAGTTCTGTGAACAGTAGACCTCACGCTATATTCTCATCCACAAGTACCAGATGTCAACTGTTTTGAATGTTAAAAAAATCAGTTCACGTTTGAATTTGTACTTCATATGATGTATAATTCATCCAGTTCCGTGATAATCCTTCTATCTGATGGAAATTAATTTTTTAGAATCAAAAATATTATAATTTCTCCAGCATTATTCAGTTCATTTGTCTATTATTTTTTATTCACCTATTAAATTATTTTTTTCGAATGTGAGAATATTGATACTAATGGGCACGCATAATAATACCATGACTGCAAAACAAAATATTGAAACCAATGACCTTAAAGCTGCGATTAGACCAAATTTATTTAAAAAATGTTAATAACTCAATCCCTTTATATTATACTAGCCGTCAGGCTCGCTTCGCTCGCCATATCCGTCTAGCCAGGGGGCGGGCCCCCTGGACCCCCGACTGGATCGTCCAAGAATGAGATCAGCAGGCTCGCCTGCATTTTTCATTTGAGCGTTTTTATCATATGTTAGGACAATCCAGTCGGGGGTCCAAACTAAACGTCTGGCTAAACGGATATGGCGAGCGAAGCGAGCCTGACGGCTAGTAATATAATATTCCCAGGATTGAAGTAGCAGTCCCTAATCAATTTCTCCGCGATAAATGCATTTAAATCTTCAACTTGATGCCAACCTAACAAAGTCAACTCAACTTAATGCCAACCTGACAAAATTATTAATTTAGTTGCCAGTTAACAACTGTTTCGAAGAGGTACTCTATCTAGATTATAGTTCTATAGTAACATATGATATGGAAATTTCAATTATAATTAAGAGATTGGGAGAAGAAGAATATACATGCTAAAAGACAAACTTTAAACCCTTAAAAACAACCTTAGAGTTAAAATATTGCCAAAAGATTTCTTAGTGCGCCTCTAAAGGGCCAACTGAACATACCTACCAAATTTGAACGTTTTTGGTCCGGTAGATTTTTAGTTCTGCGAGTGAGTGAGTGAGTGAGTGAGTCAGTCAGTCAGTCAGTCAGTCAGTCAGTCAGTGAGTGAGTGCCATTTCACTTTTATATATATAGATTAGATTGAACAGAACTTATCATACACATGATGAACATATGTGTTTGTCAACATCCGTTCAATCTAATAGAATCTATAAGGATTAAGTTATAACCATTTTGTTAATAACTTTGGTTTGAACCCAGCTTAAAGATGCATACCTCTTTAATGTCTTTGATTGAAACTGTAGACCTTATACAAATACAGTAATAGACTGGCTTCTCCACACATCTGTGTAATCACTTGTCAGCTGATTTATGATGAATAATTCTATAGTCTGATTTTACTCTAATATTGGCGTATGAAGGAGACTCCTTTTTCCTTTTATATTATCCTTGAAATGCAAAATTCCCAAAAACCTTGTATATATGTCGACGCGCAATTAAAGAAAGAACATACCTGTCAAATTTAATGAAAATCTATTACCGCGTTTCTCCGTAAATGCGCAACATAAATATAAACATTTAAACAATCAAACATTTGAACATTTAAACATTAAGAGAAATGCAAACCGTCGACTTGAATCTTAGACCTCACTCCGCTCGGTCAAAAACACGATCTTGCAACAGAGAAAAGCAAGAAAGTGATAGCGCTATCCGCTCTGTTGAATGATAGACAAGGATAGTATTACCATTGCTAATGAAACGCTGCCATTCTAACGTGGACCTCACTATAGATTGTGTATTGTCATGCTCGCGACTAGCAAATTGAATAAGAAGTGTGCACATGTGTGTTTGTTCTGTTCTGGGTGAAGAGTTGCCCTACATTTGATAAATAATATCCTGCCTGGGGATACGCCATTGTTTGAGTTGCACTCTCTTGTCATTTAATTGAGTTGATTCGCCCAGTTTTAACACACACACAAACACACACATACACACACAAACATACACATACACACACAAACACACACATACACACACAAACACATGCAGCTCACAGTAGTCTAGTTGCTACCAGGTGACCCACTATATATTGTCAGCATAGGTTGAAAGAGAAGCATATATGCTGTTTATAAGGAATGTTGTCAAACCTGGTGCACAATATAATTATGAAGCATCGCACACAATCATGGCTCCGCTTCTATTTGTATTTCGCATCAAAACTTTCTACAAGCCTCTGGTTGATTCTGGGTCGTGAGAAATTCCAACCTCAAGGTGTGGAAGAGAGATAGAGTAATAGGAAGATGTTTGAAGAAAGAGAGAGTGAGAGACTGAAGGAGAGAGAGTGAGAGCGGGACAAATAATGTGACTAGTAGTGATAACGTCTCAACGTTAAGGCTGTGCAAAGGCTAAAAATTAACTTTCAACTGGTGATATGTTTTGAAGTTTTTCGATTTGTATAATATCAAGCTATCAAAATGAAAGAGTTTTCTCAGGAAATAGTAATCATCCAAATGATCATCGGCGTGAAATAATCCAAAAAGATGGAAAAATTAATTATACAATTAATTAATATGTTTCGACAGTAAACAGAGTACATGAAACTTGGAAAATTGGATGTTGTACAAAATACAACACGCTACTGCTCGTGTGATTGAGTAGGGCGCGACTAACGGAAGGTTAAATGTGTACATGTGAATAGGAGCCGTGTATCAATCTCATTCGACCGCTGGGCGCAATCAGTGTATGTCCGCGACATAGCCTACATTATGTAAAATTGGTGTTGTACTGTTGGAAGTTGAATAAATAAAAGAAAAACAATTATAACGTGGACTTCACTATACCTGAAATATCGCCATAATGCTTCTGAGTGGCACCGTCTTATTGAGCTCTCCAAACTGAAATAAATCCAGAAAATTATGCAGTTTACGGCAAGAATGAGAAATGCGAGAGATGGGGCCAATTAGGTATATTTTCGGAATGAGATGGGGTCTTCCTTGTAATTATGGGTCATTACAGTCACAATTGATCTTAAATGACGCAATAACTGGATGGTCGTGAAAGATTTTCAATCATTATCCTCATCTGATACTTTCCACTGAAATAATTGTGGTTCATGAACAGGGTTTATGATGATAATATCTGAAACTAGAGTTTCCACCTGCAATAATTATATAGATTAGAGGTCTTAATCACATTGAGGAAAACTTTTTCGGCGGTTGAATTTGCTAGTACCGTTTCGGGAAAACTCTGAAGAAATGACTCCAGTCTTGAAAAACCTTCTGTAGCTTCAACACTCTCAAAGTAGTTCATCGAAGAAAATTATACGAGTCCTTCGCAAAATATTCTCGAATTGAGATACTCAAGATACAGGTACGAAAAGCACTACTTAACTATAGTGAGGTTCACGTTATAATGACAGTAGAGGAAGATGAAAGAAAAATGTTGCCGATCATCCAACTTGACTATGCCTTCTATAGACGGTACGTGATACAGGTTTAATATTCATGTAATATTAACTGTTCATTCAAGTTTAAAATAATCAATCATATTTTATTAAGCAAGAAATACTATTTTTCAATAATTTCATAATGAACTTTCATGGTTAAGATGAAATATTCTTTTGATTAATTATTAATTCTACATTTTTGAAAGACGATCTGGCAACAGAGGGAAGGGAGAAAGAGATAGCGCTATCTGCTTTGTTGAATGATAGACAATGATAGCAATACCATTGGTAATCAAACACTGCCATTATAACGTGGACCTCACTATAGATTCGAGTGATAGGTTTAAGAGAACGTACTGAAAAGTTGGTAAATTATTCAAAAACACAGATATAAACAACACATTCCTTTGATTTATCATGATTGTTTGTCAACAAAGGAAGTAATAGTTCATATTAATTCGAAAAAAAAACAAAGATAGTATATCCTGCTAAATATGATTCATTGATATTGAATAATATATGGTATTTTTTGAGGCTACATTGGGACACTTCTAGTGAATCAGCTTGAATTGATTCCGCGTAGTAGTTTTCTTGCGGTCAGATTTTGTCTCTCTTTTCCCTCTGTTAGATTCTGTTTTCTCAGTTTTGTTCTTTCATTTTCTGTAGTTGCAGTTCACAAATTTGATCTTTAATCTTTTCTCACTTTATATGATAACACCATACCAAAATTTCCTCATCAGGTTATAAAAATATATGAGAATACATAGCACTTACTTGCTAGTCACTTCTATATACATACTACACCTATAAGGCTGGCCACTAACGTTAGGACATGCATGATAAACATGCATGCACTGATCTAACCGTTCTTAGATCTGTAGTGCGGTCCACGTTATAATGACAGTGTAGGAAGATAGGAGAAAAGGGTTGCCAGATCTCAGCCTTGCCACCCTAACAGCTGATACTGCTATATCTGATAAAAATAATGTAACTGTTCATTATTGTTGAAAATAGTTAATCATATTCTATTTGTCAAGAGAATATATTTTTTGAAGATGTAATAATAAAATTTCATGACTGAGATTGAATATTTTGTCAATTGATTGAATTTCTCCATTGTTGATGAACGATCTGGCAACAGAGCAAAGCGAGAAATAGATAGCGCTATCTGATTTGTTGAATGATAGACAAGGATAGTAACACCATTGGAAATCACACACTGCCATTATAACGTGGACTTCACTATAGATCGTAAACAGGTCTATAGTGAGGTTCACGTTTTAATGGCAGAGGAGAAAGATAGAAGAAAAACGTTGCCGATCCTCAGTCTCGGCAATGCCTTCTATAGATGGTAGTTGATACAGGTTTATTGATGCGATATTAATTGATATTCTGGTTTAAAATAATCGAGCATATTTTATTAAGCAAGAAATCATATTTTCAATAATCTTCATAATAAAGATGGGATATTTTGTCAATGGATTATTCTACATTGTTAAAAGATGATCTGGCAACAGAGCAAAGCGAGAAAGAGATAGCACTATCTGATTTGTTGGATGATAGACAAGAATAGCAATAGGCCTACAATATTGCTAATCAAACACTGCCGTTATAACGTGGACCTCACTATACCTCAATATCACCTCTACATCTACCCATAAAATAGACTGTAGTGAGGCCACGTTATAATGGCAGTGTGTTATTTGCAATGATGTTGCTATCCTTGTCTATTGTTCAACAAAGCATATGGTGCTATCTCTTTCACGCATTGCGATGTTGCCACATCGTTTATCAACAATGTAGAAATTCAACTAATTGACAAAATATTTAATCTCAATCATTGAAATTCATTATTACATCTTTAAGAAATATATTTTCTTGACAAATAAAATATGATCAACTATTTTCAACAATAATGCACAGTTAAATTGATCAGATATAGCAATATCAGCTGTTTTGGTGGCAAGGCTGAGATCTGGCAACCATTTTCTCCTATCTTCCTACACTGCCATTATAACGTGGACCTTACTATATGAACTTTTATATTTCAGATGCACCATGGGTGAAAGCACACAAATCCTTCGGCGATACATCGACCTACTGAGCTATAACAAATTCCAACACTCATTACCACTAGTTTTCACTTCAGCCATATTCTTCCTGGTCAATCAGAATCTGATCACAGCCATCTATATCGAATACGGAAACCTGGAGAAGAGCTTTAATGGGATTGTAGACCTCGTGATGAACCTAATCATGTTTTCTTGCATGATCAAACGAGCTTTCAACAATCAGGGGGCTCTAAAGCTGATAAATTTGATCGAGGAGAATATCCAGTTGAATCCCTCAGAGTTCGAGCAGAAAAAATGGGTAAGGATTGAGGAGATCTACCACAGAAAAGAACAACATGCCCAACTGATGACTAAGGTTCTGCATGTGGTGTTTCTAGTATTGGGATTGCTAGTGGTAACTAAACACTCGATTTTGTTCCTGTTGGGGATGAACAGTGAATCCAGAAATATATCAACTAGATATCCCACTCCGTTACTATCCTATTTCCCTGCCAACTATGACACGATGACCTACTTCATATACATGTATTCCCTCCATTTCATTCTCTTGTCATTCTGCGCAATGGAAGGCATTATTCTACTCTCTACAGTGTACCTATCCACTGAGAAGATTCTCACAGATTTCGATGTTTTCTACTTCCTTTTAAAGAGTTTCATCGACGATTTTCCAGATGATCCTGGAAATTTTAATCAATTTTCCGATCATCCAGGGGAGGAATTCAATA
This sequence comes from Nilaparvata lugens, assembly GCF_014356525.2. Taxonomy (NCBI): domain Eukaryota; kingdom Metazoa; phylum Arthropoda; class Insecta; order Hemiptera; family Delphacidae; genus Nilaparvata; species Nilaparvata lugens. The sequence continues at coordinate 15,885,018 of NC_052512.1, forward strand.
GTAAGGTGTCAGTGATGAAACGAGATATGAGACAGATTGTGAAATTTCATCAGAGCTTGTATGGGTAAGCCTCGCTTCCTGTTATCATAGTTTATTCAACTACAAATGTAGAAAAATTGGATATAAATGCTAATTAATGAATAATTTTCAAACGAAAATCCCAATTGAATAATGTAAATCATCTCGAAGACTTCTGCTACTGGAAATATTGACAACAGGGTAGATGGTACCTAGATGATGCATCCAAATGCAACTTCCAATCTATTTCCATCTGTAGACTGGCTGGCCGCTATGGCTTTCTATAAAATGAGCCTGCTATCCAGAGATTGTCAGTTTGGTGTAAGAGTAAGCATTCCTGACCGGCAATTGGTTGGCAATTAAGAGGTACTGGGTTCGATTCCCGAGCTGACAAATAATTTTTGTATTGTAACACTCATCGAATTTCTATCTAGCTGTTCACCCTGTTGTCAATATTTGCAGTAGCAGAAGTCTTCGGGGAGATTTACATAATTTAACTGGGATCTTCGTTTAATAATAATTATTTATTTATTAACACGCGAGCAGTCGCGCCCGCGGCAAATTGCTTCACAAATTGTAACTTTTTTATGTAGCTTTAGGAATTTTTGTTTTCCAAGGTTGGCAGCTCATGTGATTCTCGCTGTGACTGTCCTCTAGATAACATTGAACAGTTTGAGTCTTTGAACAGTTTGAGGATGACAGAATGAACGTTGACTAATTCCAATGTATAGGTATTATCTTCCTATTTTATATTCCAACTCCTGATTTAAACTTTCATTATATTTTTATTCTATCTAGATGTCGAAAAATGAGTCGAATAAATAAGGAATATTCATTCCATTTATGAGTAGATTATTTTATCCCATAAAAATGATAAATTCTAACAATAAATTTTCAGTATGTATTTTTGGAATCTCCTCCATGTATTATGTTACTATATACTATTAAATAGTATACAATAACATAAAACACGTTGAGAAAGATTTGAAATTAATAAATATTGAAAGAGCATCATCAAAACTAACTGTTTATAGGGAGCCATTAGAGTGGGTGTGAGCAAAATGCTCACGCGCGACCACTGACGTTCTGCAAGTCCGTGCGACTTAAATGATGTGTTAAATGATCACGAAAGGCTATAATCACAACCATAATATATTATCTTCTCCGAATAAAATTGAGAATGATTCATGTGTGAATGTCATTCATGAAAAAAGCCTGACATTTGAAGTTAATTCCATATATGAATACGTTATTGATTCATGAAGAATATCAACTTCACCGTTCACATTTTACTTCTTTGAATCTATATTATTTTGTTACTCATGATTGTGAATTTCGAAAGAGTAATTCATGAATTGTACTTGGCAAATGTTAAATGCCTTGTGCCTTGACTTCTGGGTAGATGTCATTCATTGAAAAGCTTGACGTTTGAAGTTGATTCCATATGAATACGTTATTGATTCATGATGTATATTTATCTACTCTACCGTCTTAAAGGATTAAAACTCTATCTTCTCTTATTTTCAGGAATTTTTCAATTTGCTGCGAAAACTCAGCGTATGCTATAACTGTTGCCACTTTTGCGACCATGATATATGAATGTACAATCGCCTATCTTATGCTAACGGTATACTTTACATCATTTTAATGAGTAGCATACTTGAAATTTACAACAATAATAATCAAAATAACCTTTCTTTCTTAAGTGATACCCAGGAATCACTCTGTAAGCTATGCACTGTAGATTTATAAGATGAGATTGAGGGCCGGTTTTCGAGCTCGGAATCAAGTTAAGTTCTAGACTATAAACAGCTTGAGTCAGAAAATTGGCTTTCTGCAAGGGGGCCTAGTCGCAGCTTCTATGAAAATCTTTACTTTCTCATTTCTATAAAATTGGAAACGTTTTTTCTTGATGAAATAAAACATTCTTCAGAGCCGGGATTTAGCTAAGTTCTAGACTTCAAACAGCCGGAGTCAGAAAATTGGCTTTCCGAAACAGAGCAAAGTTGCAGTCCACGTTCGAATTAAATTTCGGAAAACTAGAGAATATTGAAATAGTTATTTGTGCAACTAGTGCGCAAAGTGACAGTTTGCTGCACCGAGAGAAACGTTTCTTGAGTGCAGCAGAAGAACTTTGCGCACGTATTTCACATTAAGTTTTTCCTACAGTTACCATTGAATATGAAAAGTGGGTAATTATGGGTAAAATTGACTGAAATGCATCAAATGTTTTTCTGTGTAATTTTATTATTGATAAAAACCTTAATCCTAAAATCCCAAAGTCCTCGTTGTCCTTGGTTATAATATCTAATACTAATAATTTGCGCGTTGTGCTTGGTTGCACCTCTGCTCACTATAGCAGCCCAGTCACTGTTACCAACTTCATTTTGATTTTGCTGCACTGTTGCTCCATATAACCTACTAAGTAATTTGCGTTGCCATGTTGCAAATCTGGAGTGCAGAAAAATTTTTTCGCCACACTTGGATGTAATGAGCTGGTTTACGTGCGTCATATGGAGGGCGAAAGTGATTGTTTTCCGACCAGGCCGGTAAAACTTTACGGCCCTAGGGCTGTAGAATGACCTTGAATAACAGCTGATCATGTCCGATCTCACAAAAATCATAGAGAGATAATCCCATAACGACTGTAATAATCTATATAATTATGTATCGTGAATCGCGGTATTATGTCTATAATATATTTTATAAATTACTGTTTCATAATTTAATATTTGTTATTGTGTTTTTGATATCAAACAATAGAATACGATGATATCTCCATAGCCTCAACAATATACTTAATGTTGGTTGCATTGTCCATTGTCAGAAAGGTACGTATCGCAAGTATTTAAAAGTGAAGAATCGAATTTGAAATCAAAGTACAATAATTGTATCAGTATTTAAAAGTGAGGTAGAGTAATAATTGTTTCTTTTTTATTGTCGAATTCCACTTCTTAATGCAATACAATCAACAATAATACGGTAATAAGAAAATACAGCAGAGATCTGAAGTTTAAGGTAAGCCTAGTGGTAAAACTCAGCCTTGACTGAAAAATTCCTAGTAATTTTTCTGTAATTCATTATTAAAACTTTTAGATAATTTTTATTCAATATTAAACCATATAGAGAAAACATTAGGCCCACTCAAGATTGAATCTTCGAATGTTTTCTCTATGATTTAACTATTTTCAGAGCAATATTTTGTTGTGGAAATGCCGGCAAACCGGTTAAGTGTTTCAGTCAGGCCCCCTTGTTCAACAATACGGAATGGCCGAGAGCATAAAGGCGTAATACATCAAACTTCAAAGCTCAGTGAAAACAAACATGATCTAGGTTCGAATCTCGGTCAATGACATTTTTTTTTGTCGATGAATTTCGACTTTTATTAGCTATTTTTTATATTAGTTACCATAATTTAAATTTCAATAAATTTTTTTGATATATTTTGAGACAAAACTGTGAAATATGCAATTATATTTAATTTTTCACATTATTTCAAAATAGTAATAAAAATTCTATTCATCCATCTATCCATGAGATATTGCACCGGGCGCAAAGCGCGAGCTATAAAAATTCAAACAATTATTCGAAATATTAATAGTATAAAAATATGGTCATTATTGTAAATTATTAATTAGTAATATTGAAATTAATTGACAGTAAAAGTTGTCATAACCAAGATTCAAACTATCAAAATAGGCTGTTTGAATTTTATTTATTTTTCAATTTCTTATATATTGGGAAGTTTTTTTTTGGTGTGGCGAAAAATAGCGTTCGCAACACGGGCAAAAATGTTTTTCCGGCTCTCGAACACTTCAAGATCTCGACTTCGTCTCGAACTTGAAAACCGCGATCTCGAGCCGGAAAACGTTCATTTTCGACCCTAGGTGCGAAATATACTATTCCCGCACTAGAGCGGAAAAGTGATTCTTTGCGTTCTGTAATCAGTGCAGCAATGGCCACTTTTCAACGTAACTGTAGGAAAACAAAATAAAATGAAGAGAAAATGGGATGGTGTTTCAGCTATTTTGAATTATCAAGGAATGCTTCATTTTGTCAAGGAAAAATGTTTCGATTCATAGAAATGAGAAAATAAAGATTTCATAAAAACTGCAACCACGCCCTGTCTCAGAAAGCCAATTTTCTGACACCAGCTGTTTGAAGTCTAGAACTAAGCTTAATTAGCTTAAATAAGCTCAGCTAATTAAAATCAGCTTAATTAATAAGCTTAATTCGGAGCTCGGAAACCGGCCCTAAATAATGCAAAATAGCTGAAACCTCACACTATTTTCTCTTAATTCTATCTTTTGTTCAATTTTCTAGTTTTTCGAAATTTAATTTGAACGTGAACTGCGAAAACGCCCCGTTTCGGAAAGCCAATTTTCTGACTCCAGCTGTAAGTCTAGAGCTTGGCTAAATCTTGAGCTCGGAAACCAGCCCTAAGTGAGTTCCTTGCATTATAATCATCACGATGATTCAATATTCCCTCCGAGACTATAACAGATCATCAACTTCAAAATTGAACATTCATTTTGAAAACTATTCAATGTAGGGAAATCGTCTTTATAGTTTCATAGAGATAAAAAATAATGGAAAAGAAAATGATCAAGTTTTGTTTTCTTGGTCCTTCAAAATTATTCCTTCAATAAATGTGAATATTTCCTTTTCTAGTGATAATAATTTGAAATATATCTTACATGTTTGGTTTTAAAGCAACAACATTTCAAAATCTACTTTGTGAAAATAGTTAAGGACTGTAAATTCTGTGAAGTGAACAACTAACAAGACTTAGCGTATTTCAGGCTATGTGTAACCTTATAGCCTTAAGCCAAATTTGGGAGAGGAATAGCACAAGGTTACCCTTTTTTCTCTCCATATCATTTTTATGATGTACTTATCGTTTGAAACAGTCAATAAAAATAAAGAATGGAGTTTTATAGAGGACCTATCTAAAAAAACATGCATCTTTGACGTACCATAATGAAAGTATTTTAATGAAGAGTTATTTTTATATTACTACTAATGGACACGTTAAATCGTCGGTTTTTGCTGTCCTAATTCACTCATCACGTTATCAATGAGAATATAATTATGGTATTTTAATATGTACTTAATTTTTCCGCAGTCAAATGATATGAGAAAGACGTTCATTATGCCATGTTTTTCGCATTCATGAATCTGGCCATATTCAGTGCGTTTCACAATGGCCAGCGCATTTTCAACCAGGTAAGCTGTACAAAATTAGATAATTATCCTCATGTCATAACTGAACTATACTCGTAAATTTCATAATCTATGATATAGTACATTGAAGGACTGCTTTATACATGTACGCGATCAGGGGTGACCACAGTATGTTTTGATGTCGCATGTTGCACATGAGACTAAATTTTTGGGGGGGATTTTTAGAAAAAATAGAGAAAGTGGGAGACTTTCTTAATAGACAGTTTTTAACTGACTTTCCAGGAATTTAGGTACTTGAATGGATGCCCAATTTTGGGGAGGATTTTGCGAGATGGACCATGGAGGGGATGAGCCATCGTACAGGGGTACGTGATGTTGAAAGCCGCACATCGATATCTCAAACCGCTCAAAAGTTGTTCCCATTCAAAGATACTAATGAATCATCCATCTATACTATAGTGAGGTTCACGTTATAATGGCAGTGGAAAAAGATAGGAGAACAACGTGGCCGATCCTCTGTCTTGTCAATGCCTTCTATAGACGGTATAGCTGATACAGGTTTCTTAATGTGATATTAACGATTCACTCCAGTTTAAAAAGATCAATTATATTTTATCAAGCAAGAAATTATATTTTTCAATGATTTCATAATGAATTTTCTTAATTAAGATAAAATATTTTGCTAATTGATTATCAATTCTACATTGTTAAAAGACGATCTGGCAACAAATCAAAGCGAGAAAGAGATAGCGCTATCCACTTTGTTGAATGATAGGCAAGGATAGCAATACCAATGCTAATCAAATACTGCCATTATAACGTTGGCTTCACTATAACTGAACTAAACTCGTAAATTTTATAATCTATGATATACAAAGTGGATGAAAAGTTCGAGAACAACTTAATATCTCATACACAAAGGTAATTTGACGGTGGAAGTGATTGGGGATCCTACTCAAATTGAAAATACTATTGTAATATGATTTCAAAAATCTGGTGCGCCATCTTAGATCCGCCATTTTTAATGCTACTATGTTTTTTTTAATAGGAAGGTGGTCATGCGATGAATGATTTCGATACGCAATTTCAAGAAAAAATGAATGGCGAAAACCGCATATCGATATCTCAAACCTTCTCGAAGATATTCACATGATTAACCAATACATAAATCCAAATACAACTCTACTGATTAACTTGAAATTTTGCATATAGGTTATTAATTCACCAAGGATGATTGATTAGAGCCTATTTTGACTTCTTCAAGATTTCAGTACGTCAAGTTTTCAATCCGTCATGCTTCCTTAGAAGCTTCCTATGGACATTGGTATCCGATTAAAAATCGAGGTTTACAATATATGTCTACAAGTTTTATCAGTACGGTAACATTTTTCCGTGTCTCTATCGGTTTTTTAGATAAAAACTCTCTTGAATGTGAGCTATTCTGAGAAGAAACCTTTTTGTCTCCAATTTTTCAACTGTTCGGCGTTTCAACTTGTCAACGATTGATTGCGAAAATCCGAGTTAATCATGCACACATAGACCATTGAATAGTATTGAATTGTTTACAGATGGAAATAAATTGGAAATTATATTTGTTCAAATGCTAATTAATGAATAATTATTATTGAACGAAAATCCCAAATTAATAGTGTAAATCACACCGAAGACTTCTTCTACTGTGAATATTGACAACAAGGTTAACAACTAGATGGAAATTCGATGAGAGATAGTATCCCACAACTATATTTGTCAGCCTGAGAATTGAACCAGGTACCTCCTAATTGCCGGTCAGGAATGCTTTCCCTTACACCCAACTGACAATCTCTGGATAGCAGTGACCATTGTCGATTTGGTGTAAGGGTAAACATTCCTGACCTGCAAGTAGGAATTACCGGGTTCGATTCCCGGGCTGACAAATATAGTTGTGGGATACTATCTCTCATCGAATTTCCATCTAGCTGTTTACCTGGTTGTCAATATTTGCAGTAGCAGAAGTCTTCGGGGTGATTCACAGCATTTAACAGGGATTCTCGTTCAATAATAATTATTAACTAATTAGCATTTTAACAAATGCAACTTCCAATTTATTTCCATGTGCAGACTGGCTGGCCGCTATAGGTTCATATAGATGAGCTCTGCTATCCAGAGATTGTCAGTTTGGTGTTAGGGTAAGCATTCCTGACCGACAATTGGTTGGTACTGGGCTCGAATCCCGGGCTGACAAATGATTTTTGGATAGTAGCGCTTATCAAATTTCCATCTAGAGTGTGGTCCACGCTTTAATAGCAGTGGAGGAATATAGGAGAAAACGTTTCCGAACCTCTGTCTTCTCAATTAACTGTCTTGTTAACTACTAGTACCGCCGGTACTCTGTCAACCAAAAAAAGTAAAAGCGTTGTTGAAAACAGTAATTAACAATGCCTTCTATTAAACAGTAACTGATTTCGGTTTATTGATATAATATTAACTGTTCATTCTGGTTCAGAATAATCAATAACATTTTATTGAACAATAAATCAAATTTCTAATAATCCAATAATGAATTTACATAATTTAGATGAAATATCTTGTCAATTGACTATTAAATATCGGGGCACCGAGCTTCGCTCGTTATTCATTCATTGATAAACAAAGCACAATTCTTCAAAATGATTGGGGAAGGACAAACAGACACAGCCCAGAACGGTTTCTTCCCCGAATTTTGATTTATATACTATAAATGGTCCGAAAAGTAGGTCATGTTTCATACACTTGAATTCAGGTCCAATTTCCAGTCAAAGTATTTAAAAACAGGAAAGTTCTTATTTATTATTGTTCACAAACCAAATTGAATAACAAAATTACACTCACTAATCACTTAATAGGTTTCCAGGGATGAAACCTAGTGCAATCGAATCTTTATATTATAAACCTACTATGTTCTGAATTTCGTGAGAATCGTTAGAGCCGTTTTCGAGATCCGGTGAAATACAAACATATAAACATTTAAGCATCCAAAAATCTAAACATATAAACATATAAACAGAAATTGCTCGTTTGATAGTATAGGATTCTACATTTTTAAAAGACGATCTGGAACATAGCATAGCGAGAAAGAGATAGCGCTATGCACTTTGTTGAATGATAGACAAGGATAGCAATACCATTGCTTATCACACCCTGCCATTATAACGTGGACCCCACTATAGCTGTTTACCCTTTTGTCAATATTTGCAGTAGCAGAAGTCTTCAGGGTGATTCACAGCATTTGATTAGGATTTACGTTTAATAATAATTAAATTGCTTGTTGCATGATTTCACGTATCCCCTTCAACTGTTGCAATAGTGAAAGGAGCAATTTTTAACCGGGGAATTTCTTCACAAAAAATGGAAGGAACTTTAAAACGTACTTTTATTCCTCACAGCAATAGCCTGATTTTTTTCTTTTCCGACTACTGTATTTTCTACTCTTTCTCTATTTAATAAATAAATGAATAAATGAAAAAAAAATGATTCCAGAACGATCTAATGAGGCAATGGCTGGCTGAACTTCCGTGGACTGATAAGCCGAAATGGTTGAAGCAGACAATGCACATTATGTGCACGAGGGCCACTATCGACCTTGAAATGCAGCCCTATGGGATATACAAGCTCAACTACGTCTCATTCAAAGATGTCAGTCATTCATCATAATCTTTTTATTCATTTAACCTTCCGGCAGTCGCGCTGTTGTAAACAGTACAATACAAGGTCTATAAATTAATATATGACACTCGTGTTCCTTATGGAGCGACCATTATGTGGGGTCTTTATGTGGCGGTACATTTGAAATTCCAATCTGCTCTTAACAAAATCATGCATTATGCTTTTTAAAAATCTGGTGTGGCGCACTCACACAACTTTCCTTGCCGTTATAAAAATTTATCACCTGACGCAAGTGCACATGCGCATTCCAAGTCTACTATTCAAAGACGCCAGCTGGTGACAGGACAATAACGCTGAAGACACACGTAGTCTGCTATCTCTTCATAGTGAATGATTTAATAGAATCAACAGTTGCCAACATTTTGCTTTATTGGATAAACACATTTTCTCGAATTTTGAGCTTATTTCGAATTTTAAGTGAAAATGTCACTGGACATTAATTGTAGAAATTTTTATGCTGAATCTTTTCCACTTAAAATTTTCTGTTTAAATTATATCTGAATCCTGATAATCGGGAATCTAAAATCACACTTTGCATTGATGTGGCGGAGCTCCTGGAATTTTTACAGATATGAGACTTGTGGCAGTTCATAGAGCTTATCAATGACTATTTTAGGTATGAATTTGATCGAAATCGTTGGAGCCGTTTTCGAGAAAATCGCGAAAAACCCTGTTTTTGACAACATTTTCGCCATTTTAGCCGTCATCTTGAATTGGATTTGTTCGAAATTGTTCGTGTCGGATCCTTATAGGGGAAGGACCTTAAGTTCCAAATTTCAAGTCATTCCGTTAATTGGGTGATGAGATATCGTGTACACAGACGCACATACACACACACACACACACACACACACACACACACACATATATATATATATATATATACACACACACACACACACACACACACACACACACACACACACACACACACACACACACATACAGACCAATACCCAAAAACCACTTTTTTGGACTCAGGGGACCTTGAAACGTATAGAAATTTAGAAATTCGGGTACCTTAATTTTTTTAGGAAAGCAATACTTCCCTTACCTATGGTAATAGGGCAAGGAAAGTAAAAACAATATTCTGGCTCAAATAATATGTAAATTCAGGTTTTCGATTTTTTATAATGAAATTTCGAAAATAAATGGTTCAATGATTCATTTTTCTATTATTCAAAGTTGTTCTTATTCTTGTAACTTCTTATGATTCTCAAGAATCAAACTAAATGAACATACTAAATGAACAGCTGAATTTCAAATCCAACAAACTTTTTGATCACATAATAAACACCACGAATCATCAAAACATTTCCGGTCTGCACTGTTGAAAATGATCGCTAGACGAACAAAGTACTTCAGTCAGTGAGTAAAAGTTTTTATTTATTTACCTAATAATTGACTGCATGTCGTGTTCAAATACATAGAAAAAGTGTGAAAGAATATTCATAAAATGCATAATATTTGAGATGAACAAAATATACAACGAATAACAGAAATATAGAGTTCTTGATCATTACAGTAGCAAAAATCACTCATTAAAAATAATTCTAGTACTATTGTTAATTACTTGAATAGAAAAGTATGGAAGTAAAAGTGTCAATGAATTGTCTGATGGAATAGCTCAAGTAAAAATTATACTTACAGTATATAACTTATTTGTGTCATGAGTTTTCCTCTTGTGGTGATAAAAGAATAATTTATTCTTCAAAGCAAATTATTATTCTTTGGATGTGCTTTCTAACACACCTTCATGTGAAGCATGATCCAGGTAATGCGAGAGCATTAAATATTCTTCAGAGGCAGAATTTGCAATTGAAGCTATGAAGTAATTCAATAATTTAAGATTAATTATCATTGAATGAAGTAAATCGTGAGATATAACAGACAGAGTAAAGCAAAAGCGTTACCGTATGCAGTGGAATGATGAGTTAGTAAATAGATAAAATATATATTCACAAGAAAAAATAGATCTACAAGATCATTATTTGATTGAGTTCCTAAATAATTCTAATTTTTTGGGCTTACATTGATAAAAAGGTGTTTATTATTATTTCATCAGAAGATTACTGTGACTATAAAAATACTTCTTATTTTTACTTCCCTTGCCCTACTACCATAGGTAAGGAAAGTATTGCTTTCCAAAAAAAATTAAGGTACCCTAATTTCAAGTTTTCTATATGTTTCAAGGTCCCCTGAGTCCAAAAACATGATTTTTCGGTGTTGGTCTGTGTGTGTGTGTGTGTATGTGTGTGTGTGTGTATGTGTGTGTGTGTGTGTGTGTGTATATATGTATGTCTGTGAACACGATAACTCCATTCCTAATTAACCGATTGACTTGAAATTTTAAACTTAAGGTCCTTATAACATGAGGATCCGACAATAAGAAATTCAATTCAAGATGGCGGATAATTTTTACTGAAAAAACATGTTTTTCTCAAAAACGGCTCTAAGAGGTTTCTTCAAATTTATACCATGGATAGCTATTTATAAGCCCTATCTACTGGCATGAGTCTCATTTCTGGAAAAAAATTTCAGGAGCTCCGTAATATCCATGAGAAAAATGGCGGATAATGACTAAAAAACCATGTTTTTCACGTTTTTCTCAAAAACGGCTCTAACGATTTTCTTTAAATTCATACCATGGATAGCTATTAAAAAGACCTATCAACTGGCATGAGTCTCATTTCTGGGAAAATTTCAGGAGCTCCGTAATATTCATGAGAAAAATGGCGGATAATGACTGGAAAAGTATGTTTTTCACGTTTTTCTCAGAAACGGCTCTAACGATTTTCTTCAAATTCATACCATGGATAGCTATTCATAAGTCCTATCAACTGGCATGAGTCTCATTTCTGAGAAAATTGCAGGAGCTCCGTAATATTCTTGTGAAAAATGGCAGTTACTGAAAAACCATGTTTTTCACGATTTTCTCAATAACGGCTCTAACGATTTTTTTTTCAAATTTATACCCTGTATAGTTATTTATCAGCTCTATCAACTGGCATGAGTCTTTTCCCTGTGAAACTAATGGGGGGTCCACCCCATCCTTGAGAAATGGACTTTGTAACCTCCTTCTCGTGCATGAGCTAGGCAGGTAGAGCAGTTCATAAAAAGAACACATAGTCGAGATTTTTATTTCATCTGTAGAACAGCTTTTTGACGACTTTTAAAAAAATCACTGAATTTCACAATTTACACAAAGGAAAAAGTACTCTGAATACAATTATAATATACACATATACAGTAGTCTGATCGTAGTTGCAAATATGTTGCCGCCAATCGTCATCATGTTATTCCCCTTAATTATTCTCATTTGAGAATGAGGCTTGCAGTTCAATGAACAAGGAAAGTTGTGTGAGTGTACCACACCAGATTTTCTTCTGTGGGTTTTGTCAAAATATTTGAGTGAAATAAATTTAGAATGTGCACGGTGTCTATATGACGCTATTGAAACCTCAAGTTAACAATTACTTCAGATATAAATGCCTGAAGCTGTTATCACCCATATATTTTTATAAGAGAATGGTTACTATAATTTGACGCCCCTTCTAACTTGGCGCCCGGGGCAAAAGCCCCCGCTGCCCTAACCCAACATCCGGCCCTTTTTACAACTCCCTCTTCCCTCCCTCCTCCTTCTCCTTTACCTCCTCATCATCTGCTTGCTCCTCCTACCACTACTCCTCATCCTCATCCTTCACACCATCGCCGCACACCATGGAGGATTTGGATATGCAACCCTCATGACAACATCGCAAAACGCAGAAGGCACCGCATAGGCAACACGCATTACACACCAGTCTTCAATAATAGATACAATATCATTCTCAATAACTTTATTCTTCAATGATTCATAGAATAAGTACTTCATGAAAATGACAGGGAGAGAAAAATAGTTATTTGTATATCTAGAGTGAAAAGTACGACTTTTTCTCCCTGAGGGAAAAAGTTTGAAGCCCGAGGCGAAGCCGAGGGCAACAATTTTCCTGAGGGAGAAAAAGTATTTTTCGCTGGTGATGTACACAACATTTTTCCTCCATCTACATTTTTTTATAGAAACTGCAAATTAAATCATTCTAATAACTTACGTATTGGTGACAATGTTTCCAAACAACATAACCTAAAAACTAAAACCTAAAAACCGGTCGTCTGATAGGCACTGCTGATTGCGCTATCTATCGGCCAAAGTTGTAACAATCATATCAGCTGAGCTACCAAAAATGGCTGACTCCAGATCACGCGGTTCAGATTTGAATTGCAGAATGCAGATCAAAAATATTTGTTGGCTTGTATTTTGAATAGAATAAAATATTTTAAAAATTGTACAAATTTTTATCGTCTACCAATATTAAGAATATAATATCATACAAACATATATTTCATGAGTTGATCAAATTTCTGGTTGTGGTATTGAATTCAGTTGACTCAATGACAGACACCTCTATTACGCTTTCTCATCTGAGCTTAGACCTTCTAACCTATTACCATGTAAGTTTTTTAAATAGAGATGCTTCCCATGTTATTTAAATGGAGTCACTTTTACTCCCTAGGGAGTTTTTCTGTTTTTTACTACCTAGAGCGAAAAAGTGACACTTTAGTATTATGTTTCAGGGAGTAAAGTAAGTACTTTAGACAGTAGGTGGAGGAAAAGTCTATTTCATTCTCCTTTTTCTTCTTGTTCTATTCTTCATCTTGTTCTATTCTTCTCCTTGTTCTATTCTTCTTCTTGTTCTATTCTTCTTCTTCTTCTTCTTCTTCTTCTTCTTCTTCTTCTTCTTCTTCTTCTTCTTCTTCTTCTTCTTCTCCTTTCACTTCTTCTTCTCTTGCTACTCCTCCTTCTCCTTTTTTTACTCCTTCCTCTTCTTTTCACATACTTTTTTCCATCCTTCATCCTCGATCGTATTCTTGTTCTTACTCTCCTTCCATTTCTTTCCATTATACAGGGTGATTCTTAATTATGGTAGGATAGTTTAATACGAGATAGTAGAGGTAAAAATAGGAAAAAAATTCTCATAAACATATATCCATAAACACTTCATTAGCGAGCTATACATGGAGAAAGTTTTCGTCCAGAATTCAGTTCCTCTGGTGAAATACATCGATGCTGAATTACTTGGGGACTAGTTCCTGAGAAACTTATGCTGGATTCATATGGAAAAATATCTGAAAAATTGAATAAAACTAGTCTGGAAGCTGTTGTGTGAGTAGTTTTTGAGAAAAAAGTTGAAATATGCAAAAAATCTAAGTAGAAAAACACAGACTTCTACGTTTGATGCCCAATAACTTTCTTTAATGACCAGTAAACAAATAATTTTTCGCAATAAAAATTGTAGAGGATTTAATTCTGAGAAGAATCATGTAAGCTGTGTAAACTAAATTTTAATAAAAGTTGAATAAAATGTATTCTTATGTAGTACATTACACCACAAAAATTTGCTGTTTTATGAGGAGAGAACTAATAACTCATAAGTTGTAGCTGATTGCAAATAAAATATTCGGTTTTTTATGAAAAGTCTTATTTTTATATGAAAGTAACATACTATCTCAATGACATTAAACTTATACCAAAAGACTAAAGATGATGTTCAAAGTGGCCTCCGTTGTTCTGAATGCATATGTTCAGACGTCTTCTCATCAATTGTTGGACCCGTTCAAATATTCCAGGAGTCTGCTTTATCATTTCTATTCCGTTCAAAATCCTTAATCGGAGCTCTTCAATGGTATCAATCGGAGTATTGTATACTAAGGTTTTCAAGTGTCCCCAAAGATAAAAATCCAAAGGATTTAAGTATGGTGACCCAGCTGGCCATGGTACTTGCCCACCTCGGCCTATCCATTGATTTGGAAAGCTGTGATTCAGGTGTTCACAAACAGCAACACTGAAGTGTGCTGAAGCTCCATCATGCATGAATCAAATGTTCTGGCGCAACTGAAGAGGTACATCTTCAAGTAAGATAAATAGCTCCTTTCTCAAAAAGTTTAAGTAGATTATGCCATTAAGTCTGGGAGGAAGCTCGAACAGAAGTAGATGATCTCCTATGATTCCTGCCCAAATGTTTACTGAAAACTGATGTTTTGAATGATTAGGATTGATGGCATGAGGAATCTCATCTGCCCAAATATGTAGGTTGTGGACGTTAACGATAGCTGTTCTTGTGAAGTGTGCCTCGTCGGTAAATAAAATTGTTGTTTAAAAGTTTGGGTTAACAGGTTTTACTAAAAACCATCGGCAAATACCAGCACAGGGAATACAGTCTCGTGGCAATAGAGTATGAACTTTCTGGAGGTAGTATGGATGTAATTGTTGCTATTTTAGTATCCTCCAAATAATAGATTGATTGACATTAAACTGCACTGACAATTCTCTCGTTCTCTTCTCTGGATGTTCATAAATTTCATTAAGAACTTGTTCTTCTAACTCAACAGTCATAGTCGATCGGGGTCTGCCTGCATAAATGTGCTCTTTGGATATCGAAGAACCTGTTTCAGGGAGACGTTGATGAATAGTGGCAGAAAACCTTGAACTTGGACATACTCGGTTAGGAAAGTTCTCTTGATACAAACGTCTTGCTTCAGTACTATTACAGTAGTAGTAGTGTCCCATTCCATACATTAAATGCATGTCAGCTAATTCGGAGTATGAATAATGTCTAAAATTACATGCCATTTTTTAAAAAGTTGACATTTAACTCAAAATCAAAGTGAAATGGTTACAAATAACTGGTTAATAGATTAAACAAAAAAACACAGCGCGGTTACAGTAGGCCTAACTTACAGTTTGTTTTTTTGTTCAACAGTGAGCTAAAATATTTCTGAAAATAATTTTTAGCTAATAATTTCTTTTAAATATTTTCTCATTTAGAACAGAATAAATCAGCTGTTTTGGAACAGCTGTTATTAAAATCCATGTTCTATTGCAATCAGTTACAACCTGTGAGTTATTACTTCTCTCCTCATAAAACATCAAATTTTTGTTGTGTATGTACTACATAAGAATACATTTTATTCAAATTTAGTTTACACATCTTACATAATTCTTTTCAGAATTAAATTCTCTGCAATTTTTAATGCGAAAAATCATTTCTTCACTGGTCATTAAAGGAAGTTATTGTGCATCAAACGAAGAAGTCTGTGTTTTTTACTTAGATTTTTTGCATGTTTCAACTTTTTTCTCAAAAACTACTCACACTACAGCTTCCAGACTAGTTTTATTCAATTTTTTAGATATTTTTCCATATGAATGCAGCATTAAGTTTTTCAAAAACCAGTCCTCAAACAATTTATCATCGTTGTATTTCACCAAAGAAACTGAATTCCGGGCGAAATCGTTCACTCTATACGTATAGCTCGCTAATGAAGCGTTTATAGATATATGTTTATAAGATCTTTTTTCCCTATTTTTACCTCTACTATCACGTATAAAACTATTTTACCATAATTATTAATCACCCTGTATAATTGCTATACTGATTTGTTAATTAGAGAAATAGGCATTATTCATACTACTATGGATCTGATACTTTTGACCGTTTCAAAATATTATTAGCCCTATTTGCTTGAACGTAGTATGAATTAATTCTTCGAATCTGAACCTTTTTTTTGTTTCAGTTGATGAAAACTGACTTTGCTGTTGGAAATATCTTCTACACCAAACAATCAGCTGAATAGTGTGATACAATCCACCTTAAAATGTTGGATAAACACTGTATCCAAAACCAATTTCTTCTTATTAAAGAAAGAAAATTGATAAAACCGCTATTCACTTCTTCTTCTCCTTCTTCCTCTTCTCATCCTCCTCATCCTCCCCTTTCTACTCCTCATCATTCTCCTCCTCCACCTCCAGCTCCTCCTCCCCCTCCACCTCATCTCCTCCTCCTCCACTTCATCATCTTCCAACTCCTCCTCCTCCTTCTTCTCCTTCTCTTGAGGAGCAAGAAAATTGATACAACCACTAATCATTTCTTTTTCTCCTTCTTCCTCTTCTCCTCCTCCTCCTCCATCAACTCCTCCTCCTTCTTCTCCTTCTCTTGAGGAACAAGAGAATTGATAAAACCACTATTTACTAATCATTTCTTTTCTCCTTCTTCCTCTTCTCCTTCTTCTCACCCTCTTCCTCCTCATCCTTCCCCTCCTCCACCTCCACCTCATCACCTCCTTCTCCAACTCCTTCTCTTCCTCCTTCTTCTCCTTATCATGCTCCTCCACATCCTCATCCTCCTCTTGCTCCTCCTTCTTCTCCTTGTCTTCCTCCTCCTCCTTATTGGTTCTTTTGCTCATCCTCTTTCTCCTTCTCTCACTCCTCCTCCACATTCCTCTCATTTTCCTTCTTCTTCTTCTCCTCCTTCTTCTCCTTGTCTTAGTCCTCCTCCTCTTGCTCCTCCTTCTTCTCTTTGTCTTAGTCCTCCTCCCCTTGCTCCTTCTTCTTCTCCTTGTCATCCTCCTCCTCCTCCTCCTTGATTCTCTTGCTTCTCCTCCTTCTCCTTCACCTTCTCTCACTCCTCCTCCACCTTCTTCTTCTTTTTCCTCTCCTTCTTCTTCTCCTTCCTCATCTTCTTCTCCTTCTCCTCCTCCTTCTTCTCCTCCACCTCCACCTCTTCTTGCTACATCTTCTTCCCTCCTTACTCAACTGCTCCTTCTACTCCCCTTCCTCCTCCTCCTCTCCTTTTCTAAAGTCATATTATTGCAATCAATTATGGTAGTTTCTTTTAGAAAACGTGATCAGTTAATAAGTTAGTTGAGAATTCAATAAAAATACCATAGCTTTACTATGATCACAATAATTATCAAGCCAATCATTCAACCACGAGTGATTTAGCCTACACAAATAAAATCAAGATGGTGAACAAAGTTGAAGATTTACACACTTTTCTCGAACTTTCTATGAAGTTCTCCATCAAGGTGTACCAGTCTGTTGTGGTCACCCCCTCCCCGCCCCATCACACGCTCCCCTAGCACCCAAACGAAAAACGAGAGAAAAGTTTTTGGAACGAAAAAAAATTCAGGCCGTGCCTTGAACTTACTGTGTTGTTCTATAGTGAGGTCCACATTATAATGGCAGTGTACGATTGCCAATACTGTTGCTGTCCTTTTCTATCATACAACAAAACAGATAGCACCATCTCTCTCTCGCTTTGCAATGTTGTCTATTTGCCAGAATATTTGACAGTGACTGTACAAAACTAAACAAAAAATTCTCAGTCGCCATTTTTTTCATCATTCTATCAAAATACTTGAGTACACAAGTCGTATAATTGATTTAAAATGTATTTTTGAAACGATGAAATAATTTTCAAACATTACCGTATGAAAAACACAAATTAAAATACCTGAAATGACATTTTTAACGTTGATAACTAACCATCCTAGACTTCATCCATGCTTCACTTAGCCTACCCGTATAGGTTAGACCTACTCGTACCGGTATAAATGATATTGAAAGGTTATTTCAGAATTATTTCCATTGAAATTACTCATTTTGAATAGGATTTATATTTTTCCATTATTTTCAAAAGAAATTGGAATAGAATACCTACCAAATAACTCAATTTCTGTTGTTTTGAAATTCAGATCCTTGTATCATAGCTTTTTAAATTAGCCGCCATTCCAGGTTTGTATAAAAATAGAAATCCGATCTCAGTTATGAAAGCAAATTTTTGAATCAAATTATGAAACAATATTTTTTTTTTTCAATTTGACATTAAAATTGATTATTTTATCAAGGAAATGATAATTATTATAAGATTAAATTTTATGGGATGAATCGAGTAACAGCTGTGTACAGTCAGTGGCAAAATGGAGAGAATTAGCAACGTTTTTCTCCTATCTTTCTTCACTGCCATTATAACGTGGACCCACTATAGAATGATTCACTCCAGTGTGTCAGCGTTTGGTGAATGGGGAGCATCGGTGGGATATGATGAGACACGCTGTCAGTTGAGGGTGACTCACACTATAGCCTTGAAACCCTAACAACCTAAAACTACCCCCAAACCGAAACCACCTTCCCCCACTACCAAAATTAACCACAAAGATACCATCAAGAACACTCATAAACTTCATTCCTCATAAAGTTCTACTTCTTCAACTTCTGCGGAGGAGGAGGAGGAGAAGGAGGAGGAGGAGGAAGAGGTGGAAGAGGTGGAGGATGAGTAGGAGGAGGAGGAGGAGGATGAGGAGGAGGAGGAGGAGGTTGTGGAGAAGTAGGAAGACGAGGAGGAGGAGGAGAAGCGTGATAAGGTGAAGAAAGAGGAGGTGAAGGAGGAGGATGAGGAAGAGGGTGAGAAGAAGGAGAAGAGGAAGAAGGAGATGAAGAAGTAAATGGTGGTTTTATCAATTCTCTTGTTCCTCTAGAGAAGGAGGAGAAGGAGGAGGAGGAGGAGGAGGAGGAGGAGGAGGAGGAGGAGGAGGAGGAGGAGGAACGAGTAGAAGAAGAAGAAGAAGTAGAGGAAGAAAAAAGAGAATACTTCTAAATATTCATAATATTGAAAAGGCAAACACTCTTAAATACTATGCAAGCTATGTGCGAGTCGAAGTTGTATTATTCCAATGTTGATTAGATTCCTTGGTTTATATTAATTTACAGAGTGTTTACGAACTCCCTTGCTGGATGAAAATATATAAAAAAAAATCTTTTTTGAAAAAAGCAAAGTGCCTGCTTTGTGAGTAAGTAAAGACAAGACTTCCGGAGAATTCAAATAAGATATTGAGATACGTTTTTTACCCAGGAACAGTGCCCTAGAGTATTCATAAACACCCTGTATGTGGAGTCTTGCCTGTATCAGTGAGAATCAGCACCTATCCAATTGGAAACATTGATGCAGTATTATTGAGACTAGTAGTTCTGTGAACATTAGACCTCGCACTAAGTAATTTACATTGACCTGTTTTCTCAAACATTAATTGACCGAAGCGAAGCTGAGATCTTAGTTTCGACTCGATCAGCTTTCGTCTGTTTGTTTGTTTGTTTGTTTGTACCGCAGTTACAGTCGCAGTTATTATCCGATTTGAATGAAATTTGGTATGCTAGTTCTTTGAAACAAGGCGCAGAAGCGTATGTGTAACGATTTTTGATAAAACCTCTGGTTTTTGTGTAATATTCAAAAAACCAAACTAACCTCAATCCAGAAAGGATGTGTCTTTGAAGATACAGCGATTCATTGCCATACTTTTCTGCATCTTTTCTTAAAAGCACATGGTGGGGGAGTCGGTTAGACCGTGGTCTGTCACTCTGTGGGACCCAGGTTCAATTCTCGTACCTGCCAGTTTTTTTTGCAGATAATACTAAAATTGTTTTATCTTATTCTAATAATATATCATTAAAAAAAAATTATTAAGATGAGATGGAATAATTGAATTGAATCATCTTATTATTATTATCTCTATACTTATAAAAGGCTAAGCCTCGACAGACTGAAATCACACCACAGCCCAAACTACTGAGCCTAATAACTTGAAATTTTGCACGATTGTTTATGGTAGCCTGAAAACATCCACTAAGAAAGGATTTTCAGAAATTTGCCCCCCTGAGGGAGCTGGGGCCACCCAAATTATTTTTACTTTTTAACCGCTCATTGCACAGCAAAGTCGTGAGGAACTTTTTTGTTCAGCTACGAAAAAAAATTAGATCTATACAGAAAAATTTCGATCAGGAGCACAGGGGGGTCCAGGAGAGGGCATTTTTCGAAAATTTTGATGTAAAATCACACTACAGCTCAAACTGATTGTCCTACAGACTTGAAACTTTGCACAAATATTCTTCAAACATGTTAGACGCGCACTAAGAACGGATTTTGAGATATTTTGCCTCTAAGGTTTTCAAAGGATGAAAAAGGATCCTATTAAGTAAGGTTATGAACATGGTAAGGTGAGAGTCATATGGAAATGAGATAATTTATTTATTGACATGTGATATTCTAACATATGTTGTAATCATTGGAAATAACAAAATAATATGATAGAAATTCAAAAAAGAACATCTGTTCTATTATTGTTTTCTACCTGATTCCACTCTACCTCAATAATATTGTTCTGATAATAATGATAAATATGTTTGATAATATTATCATTATTAATATAATAAAAGTATTGTTTCAATAATTAATTATTATCATTAATATAATAATAGTATTGTTTTAGTAATCGATAAATATTTTTATTTTCACAAACTCTGTATAATTTATAATGGTGAATGTGAAACAGCTGCATCAAAGAAATTATCTCAAAAACATATGTTTAGGAAAACAATAGTTTTGAACTTCTGTTCAATATTTTTCTGTAGTTTTGAACTTCGTTTTCCTGATGCAATGTATAAGCCTACACGTGGCATGTATTATTAATTTTTCAGCTATAACAGTTTTTAGAGACTGCTAAATAGACGTCTACAGTTTTATCAATGCTGTATCGGGAAAATGAAAACGCATGAAGTTAATATGTATTTAAATAAAGGTGTTGATATCTACATGATAATTATTCTCTACCATTTTCATTCAATTAAAATTTCAAAATTATTGATAGAATGATTGACTCACTGTACAGTCAGTCGAAAATTTTAATATTGAAATGAGGGGTATTTTGGCAAGCTGAACAAAAAAGTAAGGTCCTATGCACCTTTTTGATATTATTTCTTCAAATGAAAAATGAGTTTTGTGGGTTGTCAAAACTCCCCCTGGAAGAGAACTATTCATTTTATCCTAACTTTTAGTAAAATAACAATGATTTCTGCATTGAATAACATCTATTTTGCCAACAAGAATCGAACTCTTTGTGAATTTAGATATGACCTACACTTTAGATTTATATAATTCTATTAATAAATTCATGGAAATTGAAGTACTTTTTTCAGTTAGTTGATGAAATTGACTATCAGCAATAGAGAAAATTATTATAATTTTATCAATACAGAATTAGTTGAATGAATTGTCGATGTACTTAGTTCTTGGTCAACAATAATTAAATATTGGTATTCATGCAATCATTATTTTTTTCAGAAGTTATTTCATTTGAATTAGAAAATATTTATAAGCTCCTATCAATTTATCATTCGTAACAATGAATTCTTCAAACCATGAATTTAATCAAATAAAAAATTGCCCATACTTCTGTATTCATGTTCGCATGTTTTCCACTTGTGATGGATAGCCAAAATATTGTGGAGCGAGCTGCACGGCGAATTGTAATCGAGGGCTCTGATTGGCTGAAAAGTTCAGCGTTCGGAGTTTGGTGAGGCGAGCAGTTAGAACAGAGGCAAGCGGCACGGCGAATGGTTCGGAGTACGGTACGGCGAATGATTAACAGCTGATTTTTAACGTTATGAAACATATGCTCATGTTCGTTGAAAGGCAAGATGTTCGGAGGAATGCACGGTTTTCTGCGCGGTTCGAGGTTCGGTTCGGCATGTGTGGACGCACCTTTAGTTGTTACAGGACATTTATACAGATCACAGGCCAAAGCAACATAATAATCTATCTTCTTCTTCTTCTTCTTCTTCTTCTTCTTCTTCTTCTTCTTCTTCTTCTTCTTCTTCTTCTTCTTCTTCTTCTTCTTTTTCTTCTTCTTCTACCTATATCTAAAAGGCTAAGCCCCGACAAACTGAAATCACACCACAGCCCAAACTACTAAGCCTGAAATTTGAAATTTCGCACAATTGTTTATTGTAGCCTCAAAACATCCACTACAAAAGGATTTTCAGAAATCTGCCCCCCCCCCTGAGGGAGCTGGGCCCCCCAAAATTTTCACTTTTTAACCGTTCATTGCATAGCAAAGTCATGAGGAACTTTTCCGTTCAGGTACGAAAAAATCAGATCTATGCAGAAAAATTCCAATCAGGATCACAGGGGGGTTCAGGATAATTCTTCTTTCAAATTCAAATTTTATTGCCATCAAAAATCACATTGAAAACTTTCTTAATAGACAACAATATTACAGAAACAAAATGTCAAACATATACCTACATTTATTTGTAGCACGGCCAAAAAAAGACAAATTTGAGTACTAGCCGTGAGTTTATTAAATATAACTTAATATATATATATTTTTTTTGTTAATATTTGGTGAATAAAATTTACGAGTTGATGAGAGATGGGTGTAATTCCTTATATTTGATCCGAATGCTTATTCATAATACAGTAGTCGGGGTCACTGCAATCAAAAATTTTTTATTCTGTACGGTAGCTAATAAATTTCATATGTATTGATTGTCCAAAATGTATCCAGTGTCCATAATGGAAGTAATTGATTTACTCAAAATCAATGGCTTACTGGTCCCTCATAGATTTATAGTATTCCTGGTGATTGAGCCTGTCTTTTTCAGCGTTTTCTATTAATAATAAAGCTTAATTTACAACTAGCTTACCCAGCGAACTTCGTACCGCCAATGTATCTCATGTTACACTCTTGACTTTATTTGGTGAATCATGAAATTTATCTGACAATCAACATGTTCATTTACATCTCAATACGGACTTCCTATGTGCTTAGTCATGCAGCATTCATTATTCCGAAAACATATTATTCTTCTCAATCAATTGTTAGTAATATCTATCAGTAAAGTTTTCAATTAAAAAAAAAGGTTATATCAATGTTTCAAAGAAAAATATTCAATGTTTTCATAACTGTAGATTGTCGATATATGGTCCAGGAAATATGTACGATGAACCCACAGAATTCCATATTCTTCCCATTTTAGGATGAATATAAGCTAAGCTGAATTCAAAAAATTGTAAATTATTCTTTCATTCTCCAGTAATTAATGAATGCAATATGAATACTATACATATATACTATACAATATTTATATATACTCTCTTTCATTAGGTGAATAATTTTTTTCAACATTTTCCAGTTTCTCAATGATAGGGGAGTGATAATTATTTGTATAGGTCTTCTAAGGAACCATCATCAACAGCTGGTACCAATCAACTACACTTCAACTCCAAACTACCGTTTCAATACCAGTACACAATAATTTATCACAGGGTGATGTGTTTATTACAGCTGGTAACTTTAGATGCTAAATCATATTATCACAATATGATCTTGAATCATGATCATCTTTTCGTTCTTCAGTAGCCGCTCGGCCGAGAATTTCGAAAACATATGTCTGTAAAATGGATTAATAAATAATTATTATTAGCCCCCCTATTAAAATTTCTGTTCAGAAACCATCCCCAGGAGGAGAAGGAGGAGGAGGAGGAGGAGGAGAAGCGTGATAAGGTGAAGAAAGAGGAGTGAAGGAGGAGGATGAGGAAGAGGGTGAGAAGAAGGAGAAGAGGAAGAAGGAGATGAAGAAGTAAATGGTGGTTTTATCAATTCTCTTGTTCCTCTAGAGAAGGAGGAGAAGGAGGAGGAGGAGGAGGAGGAGGAGGAGGAGGAGGAGGAGGAGGAGGAGGGGGAGGAGGAGGAACGAGTAGAAGAAGAAGAAGAAGTAGAGGAAGAAAAAAGAGAATACTTCTAAATATTCATAATATTGAAAAGGCAAACACTCTTAAATACTATGCAAGCTATGTGCGAGTCGAAGTTGTATTATTCCAATGTTGATTAGATTTCTTGGTTTATATTAATATACAGAGTGTTTACGAACTCCCTTACTGGATGAAAATATATAAAAAAAAATCTTTTTTGAAAAAAGCAAAGTGCCTGCTTTGTGAGTAAGTAAAGACAAGACTTCCGGACAATTCAAATAAGATATTGAGATACGTTTTTTACCCAGGAACAATGCCCTAGAGTATTCATAAACACCCTGTATGTGGAGTCTTGCCTGTATCAGTGAGAATCAGCACCTATCCAATTGGAAACATTGATGCAGTATTATTGAGACTAGTAGTTCTGTGAACATTAGACCTCGCACTAAGTAATTTACATTGACCTGTTTTCTCAAAACATTAATTGACCGAAGCGAAGCTGAGATCTTAGTTTCGACTCGATCAGCTTTCGTCTGTTTGTTTGTTTGTTTGTTTGTTTGTTTGTTTGTTTGTTTGTACCGCAGTTACAGTCGCAGTTATTATCCAATTTGAATGAAATTTGGTATGCTAGTTCTTTGAAACAAGGCGCAGAAGCGTATGTGTAACGATTTTTGATAAAACCTCTGGTTTTTGTGTAATATTCAAAAAACCAAACTAACCTCAATCCAGAAAGGATGTGTCTTTGAAGATACAGCGATTCATTGCCATACTTTTCCTCATGTATTCTTAAAAGCACATGGTGGGCGAGTCGGTTAGACCGATGTCTGTCACTCTGTGGGACCCAGGTTCAATTCTCGTTCCTGCCAGATTTTTTTTGCAGATAATACTAATATTGTTTCATCTCATTCTAATAATATATCATTAAAAATAAATTATTATGATGAGATGGAATAATTAAATTGAATCATCTTATTATTATTATTATTATTATTATTATTATCATTAAATTGATTTAACAAATTAATTGGATAAATTATTGAAAAAAAAACTTTATTGTATTGGAGTCCAATACTGCGTTGTGGAGAAAAATGTGTATGTAAAGGTATAAAGGTAAAATTTTTCCCTTTTAGTGTAGTTGAGAAGTTGATATTGTGGTAATTACTGACATTAAATTAAAAAGACCAAGTGATTGTCAAAAAACTACAGATTTATTGATACTTAGAAATACCGGTTTCGGTAATTACACCATTGTCAATCTCTGATAAACTCTGATAATGACCGGAACCGGTCTTTCTGAGTAACAATAAATCTGTGGTTTTTTGACAATTTCTTAGTCTTTTCCATTTAAAAGGTATGTATTTGATATAAAAGTACTCCTTGATAAGTCCGGTGTCCCTGGAAACAGTGTCTCTAGCACTTGCAATGGAGAAAATAATAGATGACAATCATGGCTAAATCTTCACAATATACTGTACTTACTGTACTGGCCCTTTTCATCAGATTGAAAGTTGTATTCATGAGCGAGGTCTACTGTTCGCAGAACTACTAGTAAATAATTTATCAATTTGAAATGTCTAGAAAAAATTCTAAATAAACTCAGAGCTTTCCGTCCAATCGTACCGTGACGTGTCGTCCCGGAATGTGACTGTGAGTGATGTTATCAGGTCTGGCTGCCGTCGATACGCCAATCCAATCAACCCATCACAGAACATTCTGTGTTGACGTGTT
Source organism: Nilaparvata lugens (assembly GCF_014356525.2). Classification (NCBI taxonomy): domain Eukaryota; kingdom Metazoa; phylum Arthropoda; class Insecta; order Hemiptera; family Delphacidae; genus Nilaparvata; species Nilaparvata lugens. Next base: position 15,911,033 of record NC_052512.1, read on the forward strand.
GGCGAAAAATCGGTGTGTTGGAATTAACAAAGTAAACTACCATAATGCTGATTTCCTACAAACTTTATTTCTCACTGTTCATGATTTTAGAAATCAATTTCTCTTCAATAATATTTGTTACAATTTTAATCATCAGATTGAAAAAGGAAAATGTTTTATATCAATAACTCCAAACTAGAATCAGTAGACAACAAACTGTCTACTAACGTTGTTGGAAAGATACATTTTTAAGATGTTCAATGTTTTTGAACGGGTAGTATTATAGTCCACTAGACAGCTGATCTATGAATAATAATTCTATAGTCTGATTCATACGGTAATATTGGCGTATGAAAGATGCTCCTTTTCCCTTTTATATTATACTTGAAATGTAAAATCTCCAAAACCTTTCATTTACGTCGACGCGCAATTTAAAAATGAACATACCTGTGAAATTTCATGAAAATCTTTTACCGCGTTTCGCCGTAAATGCGCAACATATTAACATTCAAACATTAAGAGAAATGATAAACCGTCGACTTGAATCTTAAGATGCGTACAGATTTATGCACCGCGAACATGAGCAATCCACTTTTAATCAGCTGATGCCAAGCTTTTTATATCTGTATACTACCGTTTCTGTAAAAATAGAGATAGAGTCAGCTGATTAAAAGTGAATTGCTCATGTTCGCGGCGCGTATATCTTGTCACGGCATATTTTCCAATAAAAATAGAAACAGCCTAAATCAGAAGTATTTTGAAAGTAGGCGCCAATCTCTGAGTTAATTATCTCCTATTTCCGATAACAGAGAGCCATACAGATGATAGATTGATCAGCCAAAAACAAAAATATTCTACAGATGATAATATTTTCCAAATTATTAAAAAAGTAAAGTAATTCGAAATAAAATAAAATATCAAATTCCATTCACCACATATCCTATTTCCTTTCTTAATTTGGCAATTGAGTGTGACGTCACATCTTGGAAGTGCGGTGAAGAAAAAATCTTATCGTTTGTCGGGTATGTGTCAGATCGTGCCGTATGATGATGTGCTGAGAACTGAACGTGCTTCATATGTGAATGAGAAATAATAACACATTTATGTCTTTGTCGTATCGTTTCGACCGGTTCTATGAGGACTATATATATCGGTGAGCTGATCAATAATATATATATATATATATTATATATATATATATATATATATATATTATATATATATATATTGCCAAATTTTCCTGCATATTCCATCACCACCACATGTGTAACTTAGGCCTATTGATTGATTGAGTTATTCGGAGCAATTACGAAATACAATGAATCTTTTAAAATATAAAAATATGGAACTAATTTAATTTATTCAATAAAAATAGGCCAAAGTAGTAGTGGATATTTCTAAATTGGGATTTCAAGATTATGTACCCCAATAATCTGTACGCACCTTCAGACCTCACTTCGCTCGGTCAATTATGCAAAAATATTCATTTGCAAAAATATTTCTTGTATTTGGCGACAAATTCATTATTCATTCATTAATATGGGATGAGCCCAACTTTAGAAGTATGACTGGAATTTGCATGCGAACTGGGAGACGAAGGTGAGCAAACCATTTGTGTTTGCAGTAAGCATCACGGCTCGAGCAAAGCAAACTTGCCTCACAGCAAGCAACCTCGCTGGCAACTTCAAACCAAGTCATCTCTCTATTTGTCTCCTCATTCTTGTTCCTAATCTGATTGTTCCTGTTGTCTGTATTTTTCTTCTACCCCTTCCTCTTTCTTCCATCAACTTCCTAATTTTTTCTATCTTAGCATAGATAAACGATAGCATGAGTAGATATCCCATGGTATAGGGCGTTTATGTCGCAACTTCAACTGTTATCTCAAGCCGATAGTTCACGTAGTTCTTTCCCATGCAGCTGTGTGACGCTGATAGTCTCTCAAATTGTGCCGTTCATACACTATCACCCCAACAAAACAGTAAAAATTGACAATAATCGACAGTAATCGGCTTGAGATAACAGTAAAAGTTGCGACATAAATTCCCTTTACCATGGGATATCTACTTACGCTATTGTTTCTCTATGATCTTAGTCAATAGTCAAAATTCTTCAAGAACAGTAATTATTAGGCTACAAAAATGTAGAATAGAAATCAAATATTAAAAAATCTGGTGTGGCGCACTCACAAAACTTTCCTTGCTGTTATGAAAATTGATCACCTCACGCTAATGTTCACGCGCATCTCAAGTCTACTATTCAAAGATCTAAGCCAGCTAGGGACAGGACAATAACGCTCAAGACACACGAGGTTTGCTATCTCTCCATAGTGAATGATTTAATAGAATGAACAGTTTGTAATTGAATAATCTCATTTTCTCGAATTTCGAGCTTATTTTCAATTCTAGGTGGGAATGTTACTGAACATTATTATTGTAGAGATTTTCATGCTCAATCTTTTTCACTTGAAATTCTTTGTTTAAATTGTATCTGAAGCCTGATAATTGGGAATCTAAAATCAAACTTTGCATAGATGAGGTGGAGCTCCTGAAATTTTTACAGATATGGGACTTGTGGCAGTTGATAGAGCTTATCAATGACTATTTTAGGTATATATTTGATCAAAATTGTTGGAGACGTTTTCAAGAAAATCGCGAAAAGCCCTGTTTTTGACAGCATTTTCGCTATTATAGCCGCAATCTTAAATTATTTGTGCCAAATCCTTATATTGTAAGGACCTTAAGTTCCAAATTTCAAGTCATTCCGTTAATTGGGAGGTGAGATATCGTGTACACACACACATACAGACCAATACCCAAAAATCACTTTTTTGGACTCAGAGGACCTTGAAACGTAGAAATATAGAAATTGGGGTGCCCTCTTATATTGGAGCTAAGTTGTTTAACGACTTACCTACCGAGCTGCAGTCCTTGTCTGATATAAAAATTTTTAAGAGTAAAGTTTATAAATTCCTGATTTCACAAGCCTACTACAGTGTGAAGGATTTTAGTGATAGAAGGTAGCATAGTTTGTAGGTAGGCCCACTCTACTCTTCCATGTGTGCTTTTTATTGTGTACTTATTATTTTTACTTATTAAGACCTGACGTTATTCATCTGTATATTATAAAGTGTACTGTGTTGAATAAAAATATTATCTTATCTTATCTTATCTTAGTTTATTTCGGGAAGCAATACTTTCCTTACCTATGGTAATAGGGCAAGGAAAGTCAAAATCGTTTTGAAATTTGGAAAATAAACGACCCATAGCATGGGACATTTTCTTATGCTATCTTTTGTCTATGACGGTACCTACTGATAACATAAGGCCACGATCTCCATGACATGTTTATCACATTTGTATCTTGTAAGACCTCTACACCATACAACTGATAATAGTTTCAATAGTTGTAGGTCCATAGACGCTCAATATTGTCTTATTCCCGTTAGGGCTAATCTTGAATAGAAATCTAAGTAACCTTTTTATTACTTTCCTTGCCCTATTACCATAGGTAAGGAAAGTATTGCTTTCCAAAAAAAATCAAAGTACCCCAATTTCAAGTTTTCTATACGTTTCAAGGTCCCCTGAGTCCAAAAACATGATTTTTGGGTGTGTGTGTGTGTGTGTGTGTGTGTGTGTGTGTATGTGTGTATGTCTGTGAACACGATAACTCTATTCCTTATTAACCGATTGACTTGAAATTTTAAATTCGAGGTTCTTATACCATGAGGATCCGACAATAAGGAATTCAAAAAAATTCAATTCAAGATGGCGGAGAAATAGGCGGATAATTAAAAGCCCTATCAACTGACATGAGTCTTGTTCCTGGAAAAAAATCAGGAGCTCCATAATATTCTTGAGAAAAATGGCGGATAATGACTAAAAAACCATGTTTTTCACGATTTTCTCAAAAACAGCTTCAACGATTTCTTTCGAATTCATACCAAGGATAGCTTAGCTATTCATAAGCCCTATCAACTGACTCGTGTCTCATTTCTGGGAAAATTGCAGAAGCTCCGTAATATTCTTGAGAAAAATGGCAAATAATTACTAAAAAACCATGTTTTTTTCGATTTTCTCAAAAATGACTTGACCGATTTATTTCAAATTCATACCCTGTATAGTTATCTATCAGCTCTATCAACTGGCATGAGTCTTCCTCCTGTGAAACTGATGGGGTCCACCCCATCGTTGAGAAATGGACTTTGTGAACTCCTTCTCGTGCATGAAGAAGGTAGGTAGAGCAGTTTATAAATAGAACACATAGTCGAGATATTTCATCTTTAGAACAGCTGTTTTGTACGACTTTTACGAAAATCATCGAATTTCACAATTTTACACAAAGGGAAAAGTACTTTGAAAAGAATATCATATATACACATAAACAGTAGTCTGATCGTAGTTTCAATATGTTGCCGCCAATCGTCATTATGTTATTCCCCTGAATTATTCTCGTTTAAGAATGAGGCTTACAGTTAAATGGGCTAGGAAAGTTGTGTGAGTGTACCACACCAGATTTTTCTAATTGTTTACTCAATTATTAACAACTAGCAGGTAACCCGTGCTTCGCAAGGGTCTATTTTAAAACTTGACGTAATGAAATCCAGAAGAATTGAAAATAGGCCTATAAGAATCCTCGGTTGATTAAGAATTTATAAGCTGCATTTCAAGTAAATCAGTCCAGTAGTTCAGACGTGATGATGCGTCAAACATAATTTCCCTATCCTCTACACGTGTATACGTCTTTAAGCCAGTTCTTTCCTCTATTATAGTATAGAAGATGATAGATAGATGGATATATCATCCATTTATCTATGATCTTCTATACTATAATAAAGGAAATGAATGAGAATAAATTTTGAAAGGTTTGAGATATCAATGTGCGGTTTTCACCATACCTTTTCTCTGGAAATCCTATCATATGACCACCTTTCAATCAAAAACAGAAGTTGAATTCAAAGTGGTGGTTCCAAAATGGCGGAAAAAATTTGGGTGTGACGGAAAACCTGTTTTTATCATTCGAAAAGGATCCCTAATCTTACCTATCTTCTAATTACCCTTTTAAGAGAAATGTTCTGAACTGAAAACTTGATATAATCAAATATTGAAGAATTTAAAATAGGTTTGTAACCATCCCCGGTTAAGCAAGAATCTATATGCAAAATTTCAAGTTAATCAGTCCAGTAGTTCAGACGTGATGATGCTTCAAACATAATTTTCCTATACCACTTTACACCTGTATAATAATATTTTCTAATTCCACCATATGATTTGGTGATTTTTTTATGAAATCGTATGTACTATTAATGAATTTTGAACATTAATTATGAAAAATCTAGAAGGAAAATTGAAATTTGGGCTTCCAGGTAAACGAGATTTATATTTTTAGAATCTATGTTCAAAATTTGGAGATCTAAATCATTCCCGTTTTTCCAGTATGCAATCCACAAGTTGACATGTTTTGATGCGAACAAAGGAACAAACGAACACACGAACATACACAACCCTACTCTCTCTTATTATATAGATATACAATTTAGAATTAACAATTAATAATGTTAACAATATAGGCTATTATTTATTTTCCAATCGCTTGATAATGACATTATATAGTCGAAACATGTTATGAGTAGACAATAATTTCAAAAAGGGTATTTTTAGTTTTATATTTTTATTTGTACGCTCAATATTATTCTACAATATAGTACTAGTACCTCCTCATAACATCAGATCGTCGTGTCTATGCCGAGTTTATCCACTAACTCCGTAAACAAAGCCTTAGTGCATTCGTGTGACGTCAGCACAGGTAGGGCTCCTACACCAAAAAAACACTAGCTGTTATGCATCAGCTAAATCAATGAATTTTTATTGGTGTAGGAGCCCTACCTGTGCTGACGTCACACGAATGCACTACGGCTTTGTTTACGGAGGTAGTAGCTTATCACAGTTGTATGGCCTTATATTTTAAGAAGGTTCCATTTTTTACAATAATTATTGAGCGTCCATGAGCCGCTCGACAGTAGACTCTAATCGCATCAACTTCGCTCACAATGCTTTCCACTTTCCTTGCCCTGTTACCATAGGTAAGGAAATATTGCTTTCCAATAAAAATTAAGGTACCCCAATTTCTATACGTTTCAAGGTCCCCTGAGTCCAAAAAAGTCGTTTTTGAGTATTAATTTGTCTGTATGTGTGTGTGTGTGTGTGTGTGTGTGTGTGTGTGTGTGTGTGTGTGTGTGTGTGTGTGTGTGTGTGTGTGTGTGTGTGTGTATGAGTGTATGTGCGTCTGTGTACACGATATCTCACCTCCCAATTAACGGAATGATTTGAAATTTGGAACGTAAGGTCCTTACAATATAAGGATCCGACACGAACAATTTCGATCTGATGCAATTCAAGATGGCGGATAAAATGGTGAAAATGTTGTCAACAACCAGGTTTTTCGCGATTTTCTCGAAAACGGCTCCAACGATTTTGATCGAATTCATACCTAGGAACGTCATTGATAAGCTCTATCAACTGTCACATAAGTCTTATATCTGTAAAAATTTTAGGAGCTCCACCCATCTATGCAAAGTTTGATTTTAGATTCTCAATTATCAGGCTTCAGATACAATTTAAACCAAAAAAATAGAGTGGAAAAAATTGAGCATGAGAATCTCTACAACCAATGTTCAGTAACATTTTCACCTAAAATTAAAAATAAGCTCGAAATTCGAGAAAATGTGATTATCCAATTGCAAACTGTTGGCAACTGTTGATTCTATTTAATGATTCACTATGAAGAGATAGCAGACCTCGTGTGTCTCCAGCGTTATTGCCCTGCCACCAGCTGGCTCAAATCTTTGAATAGTAGACTTTAGATGCGCAGGAACACTAGCGTCAGGTGAACAATTTTCTTAACGGCAAGGAAAGTTGTGTGAGTGCGCCATATCAGATTTTCATGAAGTTGTATAAAGGTGCGTGAAGACTTATGCGCCACAAAAACGTGCACTTATTAGACCTGTATTTGTAGAAGAAGAGTAAGTTACAGATATGATCAGCTGATTGAAACCAGAGTTGATGGAATGCGCGTATTCGTAGCGCATTAGTCTGTATGCACCAGAAAAATCGGTAGAGCTCACTTGAAACAAGACAAACTACTTCATAATACAAGCTCCATGAGATTTATCTCTTACTTGCCGAGTTTGAAATATTATGTCCCAAAAATTTAAAATTTAGACACTTATATCTCAAAAATCTGGTGTGGTACACTCACACAACTTTCCTTGCTCATTGATATCTATAAGCCTCTTCAACGAGGATAATTTAGGGAAATACATTATTCCGATTGACGGCTAAATAATTAAAACTACGATTATACCATTGTGATTGTGTTCATAGTACATTTTCCTTTGTTTAAATTATGAATTTGAGGATTTTTTAAAAGTTGTCAAAACAGCTGTTCAACAAATGAAATATCGACATGCGTTCTTTTGAATACCAACTGCTCTACCTACCTACCTCACGCACGAGAAGGAGGTTACAAAGTAAATTTCTCAAGGATGGGGTGAACCCTCTGTTAATTTCTCAGGGAGGAGACTCATGCCAGTTGATATATAACTGTACAGGGTATGAATTTGAAAAAAAAACATTTTTGAGTAAATCGTGATAGAAATTTAACAAAATTCATTCTTCTCAGGAATATTACGGAGCTCCTGCAAATTTCCCAGAAATGAGACTCATGTCAGTTGATAGGGCTTGTAAATAGCTATCTAGGGTATAAATTTGAAGAAAATCTTTAGAGTCGTTTTCGAGAAAACCGTGAAAAACACGGTTTTTTAGCCATTATCCGCCATTTCGAATTGAATTTCTTATTGTCGGATCCTCATGGTATAAGGACCTTAAGTTTAAAAATTTCAAGTCAATCGGTTAATTAGGAATGGAGTTATCGTGTTCACAGACATACACACACACACACACACACCAACACACACACACACCACACACACACACACCACACACACACACACACCACACACCACACACACACACACACACACACACACAACACACACACACACCACACACCACACACACACACACACACACACACACACACACAACACACACACACACACACACACACACACACACACACAACACACACACACACATACAGACCAACACCCAAAAATCATGTTTTTGGACTCAGGGGACCTTGAAACGTATAGAAAACATGAAATTGGGGTACCTTAAATTCTATTGGAAAGCAATACTTTCCTTACCTATGGTAATAGGACAGAGAAAGTGAAAAGTAAGGATCGGAAAAAATGTTTTCCTGAGAAAACTTCTCCATTTTGATAGCTTGATGATAATTCGAATCGAGAAACTTTGGAAAATATCACCAGCAGAAAGTTTAATTCCAGTCTTTGCACAGCCTTCTGCCGATGAGTTGAGCGGCTTAATAAATCGAAATTGAAACGTTGCAATCTGAACAGAATTGGAGACATGGCTGCCACACATGGATTTGAAGTCTGACTTTGGTTTCAACAGAAAATAACAGAGGAGTTTCATGAGAATGAACAAAGTTCATTCAAGTTCAGAGTTTCAAGGACAAAGTTTCAGAGTAATGAACAAAAAGTACAAAAATGATTAACTTTTCTGGTGGTGATGTTTTCACAGCATGAATAATTCACTCAATTATTGGAATGAAATATTAAAAGTATGAAGGTGTGGTTTGTGAAATAATATTGAACCAAGCAAAACACAATTGTATGATATTTTTGCTCAATCACTGCAACGTTACTATAAGTATAACAATTATATAATTATTATATGTGTTACTATAAGTACAACACTGATTTATTATGATTATATAGTAAGAGCTACACTAAGATTTGCTTTGCATAGAATCAATCATGAATATAAAATTCTGAAAACTCTTATAATTAGAAAAACTCTTGAAATAGAAAACTGTGAACTCACTTAAAAACCAGATAAAGACTCTCCGAGACCTTGTTTTGAACCAATAAATCCAAACGAGCATTTCATTTGACAGTTCTCATAATTGGGCGTGTCCAGTCTCGACCAATGACAGCCGAGCTCAAGCTTCATTGGTCTGCAGATAATAGCCAATTGTAGGGCTGTTACAGCCGTACTCTACAGTACTCTACTGTAATAATGTGCTACATGTTTAAATTTCCAATTTTCTAGAGATTGATGTGTAACAGTTTTGAAACTAGTATCTCAAATTGATTTGATGAATTAGTGATTTTTGACTGTGTCAAGTCGTTGATATTGAATGTAATCTTCTTTAATTACATTTTTTCTTTCAAATCCAAATTTTAAATTCTATCTTCAAATTTTATAATATAAGATGATGTGCTTTCTGTCTGACGTTCTAACGGAGATTATTGATGTGAAATATAATTTTGGATTTGTTTATTGGATTGAACTAATTGACAATATCAAGTCGTTCTTATGTGATCTTGATACTCTATTTAGCAAAATTCGCGTGTTCATGGCGTAGAAGTCAGCAGGCGTTGATGGTTTATACGTTTCCATATGTCACATCTCTTACCTGGGATTGTTTCCTTGCAGATGCTATGATTTTGTTTCACTCTATTTTTTGTGAATTTTTCGTAATATTATTTGAATTTCATCCGAGTTTTTCATCTGATGACCAATTTTTCAAGAATGAGTACTGAGTACCCTACCTACGTGCCCGTGACGTTATCTCTTCCTCATCACCTAGCTCATAGAAAATCTTCTCATCCATATCATCCCGTTTCAAAAAGCTTTCATGTGAGAAATAAACATCCATGTTAAACAAGGCGACATTATACTTCACCCAAAGGAATTTCTCAAAGTCTTTGACAGCCTTGTAAGATATTAAATCTTTTGAGATCATCGACGTCATCAGAAATTTTGAATAATCGAATAGCCCAAAGAATAAATGGAGGTAAAGAGATTTCTTTGATGGACGTTTGATTCCCGTGTCAATGTGATAGTCTGATCCAGATTTTTGTTCCTGTTGGAGATCATGATTGCACTTGTTGTGTGTTTCGCAGCACTTCCAATAAGGTTTCGTGCCGTTTGTACCTGAAGAAGCTTGATCCTGTTCAATTATTGTTGTTTTGTAGCACGTCAATACGATTCCATCCTCTCCTTGTACTCCAGACTGACCTCTCTCTCCATCTTTGCCATTTTGCCCATTCTTTGATAGGAAATTGATGTTGGATCGGTGGCCACCCGCTTCTACAACTTTAAAATCACCTCCAAGTCCCCCGAACCCACCCTTTCCACCGTATCCCCCTTGTTCGCCCATTCCCCCACAATCACCATCGAACAGCAACACTTGACCACTTCTGTTTTGACAAGAAGCATTGTCTTCATCCATGGAAATATTCCTGCTTTTCAATACATCATTACGCAAAATAGCTCCATGCAGCTCAATTGAGTCATTTGCCCCGTTTACTAGATGATTTGAAGCCGCTTCCGTTGCCAGTACCTCAACAGCTCGCTCATAACCACTTTTGCCATCCTTCCCTGGCTTCCCGTTTGCCCCATCACTGCCAGGACCTCCTTTGCCTCCGACAGACATAACATGCAGATTCTCACAATTCACAAAATTCACACCAAACCCGGCAAAACTCCCTCCATTTCCACCTGGAAGTCCAGGTTTTCCATCCTTGTCGTTCTCCAAGTAAGGACTTGATTCTCTTTCTCCTGCACTACCCACCAATTCTATATCTGTTCTTTCTCCAATCACCTCCCAGTGTTGGGCTGCTATAAATAATTTTTTCACCTTCAAACTCCATTTCGGAATATCTATGAACACTTTATCAACAGCAAACACAAACAATTCCTTCACAGTTTTATTTTTGCAGCAAGATTCTAGAAAATCATCTGAACTGATATGTGACAAGCAAACCGTGAACCCTTTCACGAAAAGTCTTCCATAAGGTGAATACGTGACAGTATAATTCTTTTTCAACATATTGCGTGCTATCAACTCGATTTCTGAATTTTGTCTCCTACTGATAATGTGTGACTTTCCAAACAGTTCAGAGCCTCTACTATCAGTAACATTCAAGAACATTGATATTAGTGCATGTTCTTTGGTAGATTTGGATTCCGCAGAATAAATTTCATCGTAAATTTCATTCCTCCGCTTTTGCATCTCGTAACTTGAAAGTCCATCAATGAACTTGATCAGTTTATTACACCATTCTTCCTCTTTCTTCATTAGATCGATGGAATGTTTCATTCCAGCAGTCCAAGAGATTGGTTTAAACATCCCACTCGTATCAACAAGTCCCAAATCAATTATTTCCCCATACTTCTCTAAAAAATTGAATATAATTCTTTCTCTGGTTCCCAATCTCCTCTTCGACCATACGGCAAGTTCAGTGGCATTGAAAGCTTTGGAGAACTCATAGTAGCTCCCAACTTGTTCGATATCTTTTATGAACTGTTCCGATTCATTAAACATTGATTGTATATCGGAAATTTTGCTAGTGGGAAAATAGGTGGTATAATTGATATTTCTTGCATAACCATCAACGAAAGAGACCACATCATTGACTCTGCTCTCATAATGATTGTTCAACAATAATATTTGGCATTTCAGGAGAACAGTCGCTTCATCCGACAAATCGGTACGAAAATCAATCTCATCTACATCGAAACTGTCCAATTTCTCAACTGTTTTAAGTAAAGACTTTCTGTTCCACTGCATGAGTCCAATATCTTTCACTTGTCCCGGTTTGTTTGAACTATGAAACACATTGATTCTCAGTGATTTACCTCCTCCACTTCTTGTTTGTAAACTTTTCAACAGTAGTATCACATCCTCATAAAACTCTTTTTCGTAGTTCATGATTATTCCAAGTTTCAGTTTCACTTCCAAGAGCGCCTGTAATTGATTGAAATATTCCATAACATTCTCAATAATATTAGCTTGCGATTCCAAGATTTCATACATGTCTGCTCCAGGAGATTCCTCGGAATCATTCGATTTGTGGGAGACGGGTACTTTGGTCACGATCAGTGCAATGTGGTCCTTATATCTATTGAAATCGAACGAGAGGTATTTGTGCAAACGTCGAAGGGTATTGATGAAATAATCCTCAGAATCCCCATGTTGTAGGAAGTCATCGTCAACGAGGAGCAGAATCTTAGCCTTTTTCAGTTTTTTTTTAATTGTTTTCATTATAACTGCGTATGCTACTTCATGGGCAGGTTGTGTTGTATCCTGGAAACCCGGTGTGTCAACGAAGTTGATGGTCGTGTTGAAGCTGGCAATCTCTGGGAAGAGAGTAAAAGATCCAGAATCCGATGTCCCAATCCTTTTTCCATCCTCAAACACATAAGTTGAATCATTTCCAGCTCCAAGTTTCCTTGACTGCAAATCGGCATTTCCCGTCAATAACTGCACCAGGCTTGTTTTTCCAGCTCCAACATTTCCCAAAACCACAATGGTCTCCTCAGCTGTCAGGTTTTCCTGCTTTTCCATCAATTCGTCAGCGTCACTTACCATTTTTGATAACTGCTCTTGAAAATTTATCGATTCAACAGGGCAGCTCTCAACTTTCCCATCGGATGTTAGCTGAGGAACAGGGCCTTCCGTCTCCTCTCCCTGCAAAATGTTCATCAAATGATAGAGATTTATACTACAGAGATTTATTAAACTATCACCACATTTTTCATGTTATTGGGAAAAATTGGAAAAATGGCGCGTGTAACGTTTTTCCGGGGAGTCATTCTAGTCAACTAGAATATAACAATCAATATCCATAATTTTTCTAAGTTCTATAAATTAGTGGTTTCAACAATATCAACAGTATTGTTTCAAACATTTCCTCAACTAGTTCTCAACATTCAACTATGTTTCTTATCATAAAGAATAATTTCCTAAAAAGCAACTTTAATAAATAAATGAATGAATAAAATAAAATAGATAATATTATAATAATTCATTTCCATAACTAATCATCCCAAAGTTTGATGATCTCAGATCACTTTATTGATGTAGATTACAAATTGGAATTGACGTATTTTTCCATTCTGAACTAGAATATAACAATCAATATCCATAATTTTTTATCGAGAATTTTAGAATTAATATTAAACTGAACGATAATACCATCATCTATACTGATTCATATCCGTTAATAATACTCATCGTGATAATTTGTGTCAGTGTTCATCCAATGATATGAAGCAATTATTTTGTGCCGGTTGCACAAAAGCCGGTTGAATTTTAACCGTGATTAACTCCACGAGAACCAATCAGAGAAGCCGTGTTTTCAAAATCCTTTCTCTGATTGGATCTCGTAAAGTTAATCACGGTTAAAATTTAACCGGCTTTTGTGCAACCGGACCTATGTGTTTGTTATAAATGGATATAATCATCAGAACTCGCTGGTATTAATGTAATTGATGTTTGTAAACAGTACTCTGACCAAAATACGGTGAAATTAAAAAAAACTGGTTCTCTTCCTGATTGTAATAGATGGTCCAATTTACAGACTATCATACTATTATCATAGAAGATAATGTATAATAATTTCTGCATAACGGAACGTTGTTCAACTGACGAATTGAAAGATATTCCAAATTAAAAGAAATAAAGTGTAGAATGTAAATTGTTTAATTAACATAACTATAATAATAATAGTATTATTAATAAACTTCACTCACATCTAGTAGCTGGGATGGCGGTTTTATCAATTCAGCCCCCAATTGGAAACGGTCAGATGGACTGGCATTTGATCTGAAAAATTCAAACTCTCTTTATTCATGTTAACACTCGGAAAATCTATTCAGCCTAACCATAGAGAAACAATAGCGTAAGTAGATATCCCATGGTATAGGGAGTTTATGTCGTAACTTTTACTGTTATCTCAAGCCGATAGCCGACGTAGTTCTTTCCCTTGAAGCTGTGTGACGCTGGTAGTCTCTCATATTGTGCTGTTCATACACTCTCACCCCAACAAAACAGTGAAAATCGACAATAATCGACAGTAATCGGCTTGAGATAACAGTAAAAGTTACGACATAAACTCCCTATACCATGGGATATCTACTTACGCTATTGTTTCTCTAAGGCCTAACTGACAACAGTAATGAAATTGAGAAATTATCAGTATTTTGGATTGAAAACCTATTTTGGACTGTGTGTAACCTTATCTAAATTTGGAAAAGGAATAGCTTAAGGTCACCTTACTTTTCTTCTCCCAATCATTTTGATTTCTGTCAGAATAAATAAAATAGATAGATTTTTTATTTCACATTTTAATATATTTCTTTGTCATTTTGTATTTTGTTTGTTCGTGAAATAAATGAATTGATTGATTTTTCTGTACTTCTTTGAACATTGATAATTGAATGGGCGTTAGTTCCTACTTTAGACTCAAGGACGAAATCGTTGCCTGTTTGTTTGTATGTTCTACAATCACTTTCCAACGCTCTGATCAATCAGCTTCAAATTTTATTTATTTATTTATTCGTGGACAGAATCACAAATCATATAAATATGATTAGGAAGGAACAACAGGCTCTTTTTATATTTATTTTATTTACAATGAAAATGACACTAATGTAATAACATTGGAAGATAAATTAATAAGATAGTCCTTGTGCTATTTTTCTTCCAAATTTATAGGTAAGTCCAAGATAAGGTTAGAATTTCACTTGTAAAATTTTTATAAAATTTTAGTCCAAAATAAACATGAAGAACTATAAATTTTGAATTTAGATGGCTTGAATTAATAAATTGATTAGAAATATTCCACTCAATTACCACTTATAACGAATAATATTGAGTTATTTAAGAAAATTTGGAACCATTCAAGAAACACTTTTTGAATACATATTCATTGAATCGTTTTACAAATCAAGTTTGTTGGAAAACAAAATTTACTGACTACCTCGTTACGTCCTTTCTCAGACGAAAAAAAATATACGCACTCAATATATTACCATGTACTGTGAATAAAAATATATATTTGAGCGCCCTTTTTAAATAATTTCGTCATGACATGACGAAAATAATTTCGGCTATACAGGGTGGGTGAAAAGTCCGAGAACGGCTTAATATCTCATACACAAAGGTAATTTAACGGTGGGTGTGATTGGGGATCCGATTCAAATTGAAAAAAACTACTTGACAATGACTTTAAAAATCTGATCCGCCATCTTGGATCCTCCATAATGAATGCAACTTCTTTTTTTAAATAGGAAGGTGGTCTTGCGATACATAATTTCGATATTTAATTTCAGAAAAAATGAATGGCGGAAACCGCATATTTATATTCCAAACCGTTTCGGAAATGTTTACATTATTAATTTTAATACCATTCAAAGCAGAAAAGAGAGAAAAAGTCTGAAAACGGCTTAGTATCTCATAAATAGAAGTGATTCTGAGGTGGGTGTGATTGGGGATGTTACTCGAATTGAAAATACTAATTTACTATGACTTTAAAAATGTGAATATTTCCGAAACGGTTTAGGATATCGATATGCGGTTCCCACCACTCATTTTTCCTTCAAACTCCCTATCGAAATCATGTATCGCACGACCACCTTCTTATTTAAAGAAATGAAGTTGCATTCAATATGGCGGATACAAGATGGCGAACCAGATTTTTAAAGTCATTATAAAAGTAATTTATTCATTTTGAGTAGGATCTCCAATCACACCCACCGTCAAATTATCTTTGTGTATGAGATATTAGGCCGTTCTCGGACTCTTCACCCACCCTGAATAATGCCAAGTGATTGGAGAATATGACATTACAAAAAATTAATAATGGAATTATATAGCCGGAAATGTCGTGACGAAATAGTTTAAATTATAGGGTAGGCCTATTCAGATTTATATTTTCATCACCATGTAGGCTACTGCGTATGCTATTATAGATGGATTCAATAATATTACGAGAGAAAAAATCATACAAAAGTCATTACATATGACTTTTTCTATCATTACGTATGGCTTTTCAACTTCCATTACATATGAATATTTTTATCAGCTGTGCTAATAGTGAAGTTGTGTTTCTTTTCTGGGTCAAAATTTTACAAAATGACTCAAAAATTTCCAATTTGTAGAAATTTTAGAAAAATATTTTTGTTAGAAAAATATATTTTGATCAGTGTTTGAATATCAAAATTCAAAATTCTTAGTTTAGTCATTAGTTTTGAAGTGGAAATTGGACTTTTTGAAGTAAAAGTGAAATCCTCACCTTATTCTTTTTTGAAACTTTTATTTGTAAAAAATTGGGAGAAGACAGTTTTGGGCTATGCCTGTTGTCTTCTCCCATTCATATTATAATTATTCATCATAATTATGATTTGTTATTGTCAATGAAATGAATAAATAAATATGAAATTTCATAATTTTATCCCAATCGGAGATTTCAATAGAAGAGCTGATACAATATATAAGCAAACAATATCTACATTTTTGAAAATGATTATGCAAGTGCTTCTCAGTCAAGGGAAATGATTGAAAATCTTAGTGAGTTTTTACTGATGACTGAACCTCTAGTCTTTGTCCGTGTGTTCTTTTGTGAGTTTGTTTGTTTGACGATTACTACTGATTGCTTCCATAAATCAAATTACAATTTTCAACACACAGTCTCTGATCAAGTGCAGATCAAGTTCGTTGGCCATCGAAATTGAAATTGGAATTTATTCACAACACTGACATATTTTACAAATATTTTCACAATGCAATTATTATAAAATTGATTCACTTTTTCAAAAGGAAAAAATGTCATCCAGGCGATTGCTGATTTGTGTGTTGGAAGTTGACAGAGATACTATGTCTTTTTCGCACTGACACTCAATTCCAACTGTCTTGAATTTTGATTATGACTTATCCACCCGCACTGAGTGAACAATAGATTTCTATTGAATCACATACTTGACCGAACGAAGTGAGGTCCAAGATTCAAGTCGACGGTTTGACATTTCTCTTAATGTTTATATGTTTAAATGTTCATATGTTTATATGTTGCGCATTTACGGCGAAACGAGGTAATAGATTTTCATGAAATTTAACAGGTATGTTCCTTTTTTAATTGCGCGTCAACGTATATACAAAGTTTTTGGAAATTTTGACAGCAAACTCTTGTCCTCTATCGATAGCATTCCAACGATACCATTCATTCAATACAGCACATTTTAGAGCGGCACAGTTTATATTCAATTTATATTAAATATAAAGGCGTTTCTGCGCCTTGTTTCAAAGAACTTGTATACCAAATTTCATACAAATCGGACAATAACTGCGGTACAAACAAACAGACAAAAGCCGATCCAGTCGAAACTAAGACCTCAGCATTGCTTCGGTCAATGAGGTCCACGTTATAATGGCAGTGAAGAAAGATAGCAGAACAAGGTTGCCGATCCTCTGTCTTGTAAATGCCTTCTATAGGTGTTAGCTGGTACTGGTTTATTGATGGAATATTAACTGTTCATTCTATTAATTGAGATAATCAATTATATTTTTTTCAATTTGGAAATTGTATTTTTCAATTACTTCATACTGAATTCATAATTAAGATGGAATATTTTGTTGATTAAAATTACTAATTCTGCATTTTTAAAACACGATCTGGTAACAGAGCAAAGCTGGTAAAAGATAGCGCTATCCGCTTTGTAAAATGATAGACAAGGATAGCAATTTGTGATTAATAAAAACATTGTAGTACCCTTTATTGACCGAGCGAAGTGAGGTCTAAGATTCAAGTCGATGGTTTGGCATTTCTCTTAATGTTCAAATGTTTATATATTTATATGTTGCGCATTTACGGCGAAACGCGGTAATAGATTTTCATGAAATTTGACAGGTATGTTCCTTTTTAAATTGCGCGTCGACGTATATACATGGTTTTTGGAAATTTTGCATCTCAAGGATAATATAAAAGGAAAAAGGAGCCTTCTTCATACGCTAATAATTAGAGTGAAAATCATACTATAAAATTATTCATCATAAATCAGCTGACAAGTGATTACACAGATGTGTGGAGAAGCCGGTCTATTACTGTATTTGTATAAGGTCTATAGATTCAATCAAAGACATTAAAGAGGTATGCATCTTTAAGCTGGGTTTATACCAAAGTTATTAACAAAATTTTAATAACCTGATCCTTATAGATTCTATTGGATTGAACGGAAGTTGACAAACACACATGTTCATCATGTGTATGATAAGTTATGTTCAATTGAATATAATCTATAAGGATTGAGTTATTAACATTTTGTTAATAACTTTGGTCTAATCGCAGCTTTAAGGTCTCTGGTTTCAATATTTTGTTTTGCAGTCACGGTATTATCATGCATGCCCATTAGTATCAATATTCTCAAATTCGAAAAAAGTTAATAGGTGATTAAAAATAACCTGATGAACTAAATAATGCTGGAGAAAGTATAATATTTTTTATTGTAAAAAATTAATTTTCATAGAAAGATCATCACGGAACTGGATGAATTATATCATATGGAATACAAATTCAAACGTGAACTGAGTTTGTTAACATTTAAAACAAGTGACATCAGGTACTTGTGGTTGCGAATACGTCGTGAGGTCTACTGTTCACAGAACTACTAGTTTATTGCAAGTTACAGATTTCAAAATCAGTACAATAGAACATAAGTTAAGAATTCTCTTTTCATCACTAGGCTTCTAAAACTGTGGCCTCACTGCAAACTGATCAAAGAAAATCATTCTTACCTGTGACTTCCTATAGAAACTAGTACGAAAATTGTGTAAATTCGCGAGAGAAACATCTCTGCCACAGTCTAAATTGCAACTAGCAAGCTTCAAAGTCAAGAACTACGATCTCTCTCAGTAAACATAATCAATTTGATAAGAACCCATAGAACCGATAATAATATAAATTGGAACATTGCCAATGTCACTCAATCACCAACAATATCGATATTGTAGACAGGCTGGGTCACCGAACCAACGATCATATATTATAATTAAAACAGTTCGTTATTCGACAAGGGTCATGTCTTATATAACCTCTCTGATTAGAAACCGGGATCTCCCCATTGCGGGATTTCCCAACTCAAGCAGATTTATTTATTTATTTATTTATTTATTCGTGGACAGAATCACAAATCATATAAATATGATTAGGAAGAACAACAGGCTTGGCCAAAATCTATTCCATTCCCAAAACTTTGATAAATTAATAAAATGTCCAAAACATAGGTTACGATTCTACTGTAAAGCGTTCAAGTTCAATTTTCGTCCAAAAATATATATATAAGCTAAACATTTTTAATTTAAGCTAAACATTTTCGGCTAAAATGTAGTTTTATGTAAGAATTTTTTCTTGAATTGGAGAGTCAATTTCTATTATTGGGATATACTGAATAAAAAGACTGAGAAATTGTCCAAGTTTTATCTAATATGGAAAATTACCACAGTAAACTTCTCAACTACACAAAAAATTGGGATATACAATGCATAAAAGTCATAAATGAATAACCAGTAAAAGGTGATCATACATCTGCAATCAGTCCTCGCCATTCATCCTACACTCTTGGAACAATGAAATAAATACTTCTGTTGTGAATTTTTTTGACACTTAACTTACAAATCCACAGAATGATGAAGAATAATATATTATGCTTTTCTTGCTTACATAACATTAGAGATTCCTTAGCTTAGCTTTTAGAGATACATTGCCGGAAACTAAAAAGGAATGTTTCCTTAAATTGAGATGATGCTATTTGATTTTCGTTACCAAGATTGAACTGTTTTCAATATGTATTCTTATGTAAGGCGTTCTGAGTCAATCATGTGGCTTCATATTGATTCAAATATTTTCAATAAATAGATAAATATAAATATAACATGACAAAATTGCAGGACTAAACAAGCTCGAGCACTTGAACTAAAACTGAACAAATCAAACGGTACTGTCATACATGACATCAAAACCTATTCAATTTTTGAAATATTATTTTGTGAATTGGGAATCTGGTCGCGGATTCAATTATTAAATATAATTGATAAAGCGAGAAGATCTCCAATGTACAAAGATGAAACGTGTGTTTTATCAGGTTTCGTGAAGGCAATATTATGGTTTTTAGCTCCATGCTATACAAACAAGAGTGAGTTCATGTTTTTATGTTGCGCATTTACGGCGAAACGCGGTAATAGATTTTCATGAAATTTGACAGGTATGTTCCTTTTTAATTGCGCGTCGACGTATATACAAGATTTTTGGAAATTTTGCATTTCAAGGATAATATAAGAGGAAAAAGGAGCCTCCTTCATACCCAAGTAGCAAAACAATATTGTCTTAATATTGGAAGGAATGTTTTCCCAATATTGTTAAATATATTGTAAATGTTGGTCAATGTTGTCAAAATACTCTGACAATATCTTTATGAAACATTTTATATTTTTTTGAAAATATTATAGCAATGTTGGTACATATTGCTAAGATATTTTGACAAATATTGGAAAATATTGTCACAATATTGAGACAACATTTTTTAAAAAATATTGTCTCAATATTGTGACAAAAATTATCACAACATTGTTCAATGTGTTATAAATGTTGGTCAATGTTGTCAGAATACTCTGACAATATCTTTATGAAACCTTTAATATTTTTTGAAAATATTATAGCAATGTTGGTAAATATTGCTAAGATATTTTGAAAAATATTGGAAAATATTGTCACAATATTGAGACAACATTTTTTAAAAAATATTGTCTCAATATTGTGACAAAAATTATCACAACATTGTTCAATGTGTTGTAAATGTTGGTCAATGTTGTCAGAATACTCTGACAATATCTTTATGAAACCTTCAATATTTTTCCTACGATATTTGAAAATATTGGTTGATGTTGGGAAGATATTTTCCTGAAATATTGAAATATATTAACACAATATTGATATTGAACCGAATATTTCCACAAAACATTGTGGAAAAATTATCTCATAATATTGTGAGAAAATTATTCCACAGTATTGTGAGAAAATTATTCCACAATTTTGTACAAAAATTTTTGACACTATTTTACAATATTGTGAGAACATAAGGGTACAGTTATACTATGTGCAAGCTTGCTCAAATAAGCACTTTCAAGCTGGTACCTAGTGCCAACTTACAGGTGAAATTTTTTTTTTCAAATGGATGAAACACGTTATGATGTGCTTGGAGAGAATGGTACTAACTCTGCATTATTCATGGATTATTTCTATTCTCTCTGTGCATGTCATGAGGTGTTTCTATGCATGTTACCAGATT
Source organism: Nilaparvata lugens (assembly GCF_014356525.2). Lineage (NCBI taxonomy): Eukaryota > Metazoa > Arthropoda > Insecta > Hemiptera > Delphacidae > Nilaparvata > Nilaparvata lugens. Next base: position 15,932,281 of record NC_052512.1, read on the forward strand.
CTGTTTTTACCTGTAAGTTTTCACTACCAGCTTGAAAGCGCTTATATGAGCAAACTTGCTCATAGTGTAACTATGAGATTCCACTATGTAAACTATATGTCCACTATGTAACGTTCATTACACAATTTAAAAAAAATATATTATAAATAGACTACATTTTTGCAATTTTGTAAATTTCAATTAATATTTTCAACAATATTGAGGTTTCAGGGATTGATTATTCAATTAAAAACCGTAATTATAATCAATTACTAATTTATTGTTTATGATATCAGTAAATTGAACATGTAGACACGTTTTATGATCTTTTCTGTCACTACTATTATATTCTTATCTATTCGAGAGGTTCATCTTCACAATCGATGTCGAATATTGTTATTGTAGCTGGTGTTGATGGCTGATTCCTGGAAAAATGAAAATAATAAAAAATCAGAAAGAAACTAATTCAAAGCAGAAAATATTTGATCAATTTGTTTTATTAATACTTAATGGTTATAATTGGATATGAAATCATAAACTTGTATTTTTTATTGATAGAAGTTGTAGAGAATCAGATTCTGAAGAAAACGTTGAATGGCGGTGATTGTGTTAAAGTGGCTCAAATTTCAGAAATCCCGATCGGAAGAAGACAAAATAGTCAAACCATAGCACATCTGAATCAGTGTTTAGTCTCTCTATTTTGATCATTTGATAACAATTCCTGAGTCTTGGGTAAGTTTTACACAATCATGCCAATCAACATTCCCTCCAGAATGAAGTTATAGCTAGAGTACCCAATAAAAAAATTGTTGGTTCATGAAAGACAAGGTTATTAAAAACAAGGTTATTCCGATTTGAGGAAACTGAAAGTGATGGGGAACCCGAAAAATAGTACAGATCAGAGATCCCGACTACATTTGAGATCACGACTGGCGCATTGAAAATATTAATCATATTGAGCTTTCATGGCTCATAACATCCACAAGGTTGCTTTAATAAAAAATTATTGATCAATTGAGTTTTACATTTTTACCAATGTTTTACTAATAATATCATGTTTCTGTAATGTTGAAATCAGATCTATTTATTAGATTCAGTCCAAGTAGAAACCAAGTGAAGTGTTCTATTTTGAGAAGTGTAACAAGATTACAACATAAATGATATTATTGTCTTGCTGAAAAGACAAGTGCATGCGCACGGTACTAGAATTTCTGATCTGTAGCACTTTAAAAGGCCGGGACACATATAACCGCACCGAGCCCGTGCCGAGGTACGGCCGAGCTACGTCCGCGACACGGTGATGATAGTAGGAGAACACACATATCCGTGCGACAGCCGAGCGGCAGCAGTGTCTCAGTTCTGTAGTGCTACTGTGGTCTGATTTCTGAATGTGTTAAACTATTGTTAATAATATAACACTATTAAAGCTTGTTACTTGTGAACCTTTTGTCCCGGCCAAAAGTTTACTCTACCCACCCGATTTTCATTTCGTCCCAATATCAGGCAGTTATGGAACAACCTTCTTTTTAATAACCTTGGGTGAAAGATGCTTATTCAGGAAACAGCTCAATACAGAGTGAGTAAAAAGTTTGAAAACGGCTTGATACTTTTCATAGAGGTGATTTGATGGTCGGACGTAGGGGATCGTGCTAATATAAAAGTTCCTATACTCAATCATGACATTACAAATTTGGTCTGCTATCTTGGCTCAGTGATATTGAATCCAAGCTCTTTTTTCGAATGGGAAGATTGTCGTGTTATACATGATTCCAATGCTGTTTTTCAAGAAAAATTGAATTGTAAGATTAATGCTTACATTTTGTCCAACTTGGATTGGGCTTGTGCAAGCCACGTAGCCGCTTTCAACTAGACCTGCTTCAATTCTGCCTTCGGCCAGCACCGGTTTGTAGCAGCTGCTGTAACAATAAAATTTATGAGAACACTAATCCTATCACACATTACTCATTACAATGCGAAAGAAAAGTATAAAGGACAAACAATGTATGAACAAAACTACTTTTTCTAGGTGGGATCGGCTGGAAAGATAAGATGAGGAGGAAGAATATTTTATAAATCATGGTTTATCATGTAATAGGCAGATTTTAGTAAAACATGAACAGGAAAGTGTTTAGAAAAACCGATAAGAAGTCTGGGTGAAATAATTTGAGAGGAAAAAGTGAATCTTCTGAGCATGTTATAAGAAAATTGTAATATTAATGTATTTCCAAAAAATATCCATTATTCAGTAATGGAATCATGCTTTTTATTATGTAGAATTAACGGTGCCCTACAATTAGTAGGCCTAACACCTTGATATTCTAGAAACTCGAAATAGAATGAAATATATTTGGATAAAAGTCCAAAGTTATCTCTAGTTTTCCATATAGTATTTCTTTATTGGAAATTGAAAGCTGGTCTTGTTATGCATGATAGGCCTATCACTTAACTTGCTACCGCAAAGCAAGTAGGCCCCGCCCTCGGAGGTTGAAATGAAGGTAACGATTCTATTCTATTCCAATACGGAATTTCAATATGAAGTGAATGGTGAGAACCTTAAATCAATAGGACAAACTGTTTCAAAGCTATGTGGAGTGTTAATCACAGACTTGTAGCTTACTACAAATCAATTGATATTTCCAATACTAATTAATGATCAGCATTATAATGACCACCTCCCAAATTGAAAAAAATCAACTTAGAGATTCAATATTGCAAATCCTGGATGGAATGCCTTCTTTTTTTATTAAATAGAATAGAATGACTTTTTCATTTTAATGACGTGGCGAAGTTTGGACAGTAATGTCCACTCAACCACGGTGTTTGTGGATGTCATGTTTAATGGCGAAATAAAGTTTTTGAGTCATACAGTGAAGTAGAATTTTCTATTCAAGTGGGATTTTGTCCGACTGATATTGATATTGCAAAATTAGAGTTGTTTAAAAAATATAAAGCAAGCTACACAGTGAACTTCAAAAGAGAAATTAGCTGAAATCTTACCAATCATAACTTCAGTTATCAGAAGGTCCTTGAAAGGTTTTTCTCTCTCTTATGGTCGTCCTTGCTTTGGATGGTGAGGAAGGGTCACCAGCTTCCCCATGATACTCATGATTGTGCGCCCTTCCGAAGCTTTATCGGCGCATGACGCGACATACGTCTCCTTTGAACAATGAAATAAATACTTCTGTTGTGAATTTTTTTGACACTTAACTTACAAATCCACAGAATGATGAAAAATAATATATTATGCTTTTCTTGCTTACATAACATTAGAGATTCCTTAGCTTAGCTTTTAGAGATACATTGCCGGAAACTAAAAAGGAATGTTTCCTTAAATTGAGATGATGCTATTTGATTTTCGTTCCCAAGATTGAACTGTTTTCAATATGTATTCTTATGTAAGGCGTTCTGAGTCAATCATGTGGCTTCATATTGATTCAAATATTTTCAATAAATAGATAAATATAAATATAACATGACAAAATTGCAGGACTAAACAAGCTCGAGCACTTGAACTAAAACTGAACAAATCAAACGGTACTGTCATACATGACATCAAAACCTATTCAATTTTTGAAATATTATTTTGTGAATTGGGAATCTGGTCGCGGATTCAATTATTAAATATAATTGATAAAGCGAGAAGATCTCCAATGTACAAAGATGAAACGTGTGTTTTATCACGTTTCGTGAAGGCAATATTATGGTTTTTAGCTCCATGCTATACAAACAAGAGTGAGTTCATGTTTTTATGTTGCGCATTTACGGCGAAACGCGGTAATAGATTTTCATGAAATTTGACAGGTATGTTCCTTTTTAATTGCGCGTCGACGTATATACAAGATTTTTGGAAATTTTGCATTTCAAGGATAATATAAGAGGAAAAAGGAGCCTCCTTCATATGCCAATATTAGAGTAAAAATCAGACTATAGAATTATTCATCATAAAATCAGCTGACAAGTGATTACACAGATGTGTGGAGAAGCCAGTCTATTGCTGTATTTCCATGAGGTCCATTGTTTCAATCAGGTACTTGTGGATGAGAATACTGCGTGAGGTCTACTGTTCACAGAACTACTAGTATAGTATAGGAGAGGATAGATGGGTCGATGGATGGATTATTGTTATTTTACTAAAAGATAGAATAGGTTGAGTAGTTTCCCTTCCAGAGGGAGTTTTGACAGCCCACAAAACTCATTTTTCATTTGAAGATATAACGAAAAGGTGTATATGACCTGGAAGGTCATTCTTTGGTCATTCATTGGTGAAATGACCATGGAAGGATTGATTCGAAAGGAATCTATAGTGAGGTGCACTTTATAATGATAGTATTTGATGAACACTGGTGTTGCTATCCTTGTCTACATTAGACAAGGCAGATAGCGCTATCATTTTCAATCTCCACAACGTTGCCAGATCGTTTGTAACAATCTATGAATATACTGTTGAACCTATGTATAACGAAGTAGATAATCCCGAGAAAAAATTCGCTGCCAAGAGGTATTCGTTATTGAGAGGTTCTGTCAAGAAAACTGCCACGATCCTATGGATCTTATGATATCGTATCACGGCGGTAAATAAATGAATATGGTACATAAAACATATCGAGAACGTAGGGTACCTATTAGGCCAATATTAATATGGAAATTTGAAAATTCATGCTGTTGAAAGAAAACATGTTTTTTGAATATTTGTTGAACGTAATAAGTAAGTAAACTCACCAATTTGTTTCCAGAAAGCTTGATTTGTACTATTAGTAGAGTTTAATCAAAGTACATACTCTGTAGCAATATTTTTCATCTTTTTACACTACTATTAGATGGAACGCAAAATACGGTTATTTTGTCAATAACTTCACTATAAATACTATAATAGCTTAAAACGAAAATTTCTTTTTTTTTTGTTCTATATTTGAAAGAGTGAGTAATATCGTTTGAATTTTGCATTTGAATAAAACATCATGTTTGATAAACGTCTCACATCTATTCAAACCGTCGGACATGTCTGGTACACTATTTTTCACTTTTAATCCTTGCCTGATAATTTTGAAAGCCTCTAGAACTTCTTGATCTGACGGATTCTTCTCCTCAGGTTCGTCACAGTCATCATCATCATCATAGTCAGTTCAAAGAATTGAAATGTGTGTCAAAAGCAATAATGGGAAAGTTCAGTCGTTCTGGATGGTCTACGATCTGCCTGGTCTACAATAATGACAAGCTCTTGGAATTCAATTTCCAGTAACTTGCATTCAATTTCCGACATGTGTTTCAACCTCTATTGACTGTCTACCACTCTATCTTTTTCCTACCTGAATTGTTATTATTTTTAGTCTAATGACCTTTCTGCTGAAACTAGAGAATTCCTTGAAAATTACCGTCTGCTTCCCATACACACTACACTTTGTATGTTGAAGTGAAGAGAAAACTTTGTTGTTGAGAGGTCCGAAATTCGTTAAATAGAGGTAAATAAGCAGCAAAAACTCTAGATGTCATGGGACCAGGTGAAAATTCGTTGTGTAGAGGATTTCGTTGAGAGAAGGCTCGTTATAGAGAGGTTCGACTGTAATTAATCAACAAAAATATTCAATTGCATTATCAAATCATTTGGGAAAAATTTTTCCCTGACGAATGTAATATAATAATTCATCGTGTTGAACAAGAATAAACACTCAATATCACACCCGATATACCAGTAAAATCGGCAACGCTGTCCCAATATCTTTCCCTACTGCCAAACGAGGACCTGACTGTATAATTAGAAGCCTAAACAGAGTGTGTTGGGTAGGGGCGTGGGCTAATATTGTACGGCAAGAGGTATTAATACAGTGAGAATGACCTAAAAGCGTCAGTATAGACCAGTATATTGCTTCCCATTTTTCAATGCTGTCACTTTTGAGTGAATCTCACTATAGTGAGGTCCACGTTATAATGGCAGTGGAGAAAGATAGGAGAACAACGTTGCCAATCCTCTGTCTTCTACAGACGGTATCTGATACAGGTTTATTGATGTGATTTTTATTAACAGTTCTGTTCTTTCTCGTTAGAAATAATCAATTATATTTTACAGATGGGAATTACTGAGATATTGCAATTATTCAAATGCTAATGAATTATTAATTATTATCAAACGGAAATCCAAATTAGGATCGAATTTTAAATAGGGAGTACTGGGTTCGATTCCCGGGCTGACAAATAATTCTTGAATGGTAGCGCTCATCGAATTTCCATCTAGCTGTTTACCCTGTTGTCAATATTTGCAGTAGCAGAAGTCTTCGGGGGTGATTCACAGCATAGAGAAACAATAGCATAAGTAGATATCCCATGGTATAGGGCGTTTATGTCGCAACTTTTACTGTTATCTCAAGCTGATAGTCCACGTAGTTCTTCCCTGTGAAGCTTTATGAAGCTGGTAGTCTCTCATATTGTGCCGTTCATACACTCTTACCCGGTCAAAACTGTTAAAATCGACAATAATCGACAGTAATCGACTTAAGATAACAGTAAAAGTTGCAACATAAACGCCCAATACCATGGGATATCTACTTACGCTATTGTTTCTCTATGATTACAGCATTTAATTTGGATTTTCGTTTGATAATAATAATAATTATATTCTATTAAGCAAGAAATTATATTTTTGATGATGAATTTTCATGATTAAAATTGAATATTTGGTTGATAAATTAATTATTCTACATTGTTGAAAGACGATCTGGAACAGAGCAAATCGAGAAAGAGATAGCGCTATACGCTTTGTTGAATGATAGACAAGGATAGCAATACCATTGCTAATCAAACACTGCCATTATAACGTGGACCTCACTATAGAATGCATGTCTTTGTGGATGCACAGTAAGATGTCCCCCGGGGGTATATACCATCCAAACCATTACTAAGCTAGATACCACCAGACAATACCTGCCTATCTCTTCATTACGAGTGTACGATGCAATTCCACCTCACCCTTCCAAAAACAACCCCTCTTCCACATACTGTTCCAGCCACCCCTATCATTGAAGCAAATCTCTTGAATCACCTCAAAACGCATTCAAGCCCATACTTCATATCACCCACATACAGCTTCATCACAAATCCTGATGTGAATAATTTGGATCGAATAAGATTGAATTCTTATCAGAATTCTAATTAGATTGAAAACGAATATCCAAATTAAATGCTTTGAATCACCCTGAAGACTTCTGCTACTTCAAATATTTATTTATTTATTCGTTGATATAATTACAAATCATATGAATATGATGGGGGTAGAACAATAGGCATAGCCCAGAACTATTCTGTTCCCAAATTTTGAAAATAATGAAATGTCCGAAAAATAGGTTATGTTCTTACTGAGGAAATTTAAAGTTCAAAGTTCTGTCCAAGAATATATATTAGCTAGAAATTTTGAATTTAGAATGATTAAAATACCAAATTATAGTCAAATTTTGCACTTAATATCACCGCACTTTGAATAAATTAAGTTATTTCAGAAAATTTTGAAGCCAAAAATATATTAAATAAACATATATTAACAATGAAGCCAGTTTAGAGAATTGATTTACATTTGTATTTGATTGAGTTTTGTCCTAAATTTCAAACGATTTGACTTCAGGAATTTGATCTCTTCAGTAGACAATCAGAGATTGACAATGGTGTAATAACCGAAACTGGTCTTTCTAAGTATCAATAAATCTGAGGTTTTTGACAATTTCTTAAACTTTTTCATTTCATTTAACATGGATAATTACCACAATATCAACTTCTCAACTACACAAAAACACCTCCTTGATTTGTTGAGAACCTACCTAACAAATAATACTGAAGAGATCAAATTCCTGAAATCAAATCGTTTGAAATTCAGGACAAAACTCAATCAAATACCAATGTAAATCATTTCTCTAAACTGGCTTCTTTGTTAATATATTTATATCATAATGACAAGGTTAACAGCTAGATGGAAATTCGATGAGAGCTACTATCACACAACAATATTTGTCAACCTGAGAATCGAACTCAGTACTTACTAATTGTCTCAAAACACATCCAAGCCCATGCTTCATATCGCCCTCCTACAGCTTCATCACTAATACTGAGGTAAATAATTTGGATCAAATTAGATTGAATAATTCCTATCAGAATTCTAATAAGATTGAAAACGAAAATCCGAATTGAAAGCTTTGAATCACCCCGAAGAATTCTGCTACTGCAAATATTGACAACAGGGTGAACAGCTAGATGGAAATTCGATGAGCGCTACTTTTAAAAAAATATTATTGTCAGCCCAATTATTGGCATGAAAATCCTAGTATATTAAGCGAGCAATTTCCGTATTCACATATCTGGTTATTTTTACTTACCTCGCCCTACTACCATAGGTAAGGAAAGTATTGCTTTCCAAAAAAAATTAAGGTACCCCAATTTTAAGTTTTCTATATGTTTCAAGGTCCCCTGAGTCCAAAAACATGATTTTTTGGTGTTGGTCTGTGTGTATGTATGTGTGTGTGTGTGTGAATGTGTGTGTGTATGTGTGTGTGTGTATGTGTGTATGTCTGTGAACACGATAACTCAATTCCTTATTAACCGATTGACTTGAAATTTTAAACTTAAGGTCCTTATACCATGAGGATCCGACAATAAGAAATTCAATCAAATTCAATTCAAGATGGCGGAAAAAATGGCGGATAATCACTGAAAAACCATGTTTTTCACGGTTTTCTCGAAAACGGCTTCAACGATTTTCTTCAAATTTATACCATAGCTATTCATAAGCCCTATCAACTGACATGAGTCTCATTTCTGGGAAAATTGCAGGAGCTCCGTAATATTATTGAGAAAAATGGCAGATAATTACAAAAAAACCATGTTTTTCACGATTTTCTCAAATATAACTTGACCGATTTTTTTTCAAATTCATACCCTGTATAGTTATTTATCAGCTCTATCAACTGGCATGAGTCTCCTTTCTGGGAAACCAATGGGGGGTTCACCTCATCCTTGAGAAATGGACTTAGTAACCTCCTTCTCGTGCATGAGGTAGGTAGGTAGCGCAGTTCATAAAAAGAACACATAGTCGAGATATTTCATCTGTAGAACAGCTGTTTTTACGACTTTAAAAATCGACGACTAGAAAAAAATCATTTCATTTCACAATTCACACAAAGAAAAAGTTCTCTGAAAGCAATTATATATACACATATACAGAAGTCTGATCGTAGTTTCAAATATGAGCAAGGAAAGTTGTGTGAGTGTACCACACCAGATTCTTTATATGGTTTTTATGTTTAATGGATCTCGAAAACGGCTCTAACGATTCTCACGAAATTTGGAACATAGTAGGTTAATGATATAGAAATTCGATTGCACTAGGTCTCATCCCTGGGAAAACTCGATGAACGACATCAAAAAGATAATAATTCATCCTTGTCTGAAACAGCTGCGGAGAGTAAAAAAGTGAGTGAGTATGTAAAAGTTTTACATTGCTGTACGGCATGGAAGCATGGACTTTGAAAAAGTCAAACCTCAAAAACATCGAAGCATTTGAAATGTGGTGCTATAGAAGGATGTGGAGAATACCATGGACAAGAAAAGTGACAAATAAGGAAGTAATGTTAATGATGGCAGAGGAATGTGAAGTTGTTGCGACTATAAAGAGAAGAAAATTGCAATATTTGGGCCATGTAATGAGGGGTGAAAAGTATGAGCTGTTGAGACTTGTATTGCAAGGAAGGATCATGGTGAAGAGGAGTGTGGGAAGAAGAAGGATATCCTGACTGCGTAATTTAAGAGAATAGTATGGCTGCAACTCAAGGGAACTATTCAAGGCTGCAATCGATAAAGTGAAAATTGCCGTGATGATTTCCAACCTCCGATAGGAGAAGGAACAAGAAAAAGAAGATGAGTATGTGAAAAATCAATATATCGCATCCCCGAAATTCATAAGATGACGTCTATAACGAGCTGTGAAATATAAACACGATCATTTTAGAGAATTGTGTTCTGTTTATCAATAAACTAGCCGTCAGGCTCGCTTCGCTCGCCATATCCGACTAGCCAGGAGGCTCCGCCCCCTGGACCCCCGACTGACTCGTCCAAATATGAGATCAGCGGGCTCGCTTCGCTCGCCTGCATGTAGACTCAGCGGAACCTCTGTACCGAATTTGAACGTATTACAGTATGTCAATTTGATCTCGAAAAACACCTGTTACTATATCGGCGTATCTTTGGCGAACAAAATTCTTCCACCTCAGCTAAACCTGTGAACTGAATTTTTTTAAATATATTTCCATCAATTATTGAAAAAGGTGAGGTAACGCAGAAAAGCTGAGAAAACGCTAATTTTGGGCGTATCTTTGGCGTTTTTTCAAATTCCTTCTAACACAACATTATTGCACCCCAGCTAAGCTTCTGTAGTAAAATTGAACATTTTCTGTTTATTTGTTCTCGATAAAGCTAAGAAAACGCTAAAATACGCAGTTTTTTTGCGTAAGTTATCTTTGGAAATTTTTCCAAATCCATTCTTATTGCGCTTCTAAAGGGCCAAATGAACACACCTACCAAATTTGAAATGTTATGTTATATTTTTATCATATGTTAGGACGATCCAGTCGGGGGTCCAGACTAAACATCTGGCTAATCGGATATGGAGAGCGAAGCGAGACTGACGGCTAGTAATATAATATTCCCAGGAATAGCTCTGATTGAAGTAGCAGTGCCCAATCAATTTTTCCGCAATAAATCAGGACCTCCTGAATAGGTATTTAGGAGGTACTGGATAAATTGGTATTTAGGATGTCCTGGATAAATGCATTCCAATCTTCAACTTGGTGCCAACCTAACAAAGTCAACTCAACTTAATGCCAACCTGACAAAATTTTTAATTTAGTTACCAGGACAACTGTTTCGAAGAGGTACTCTCTCTAGATTATAGTTCTATATTAACATATGGTATGGACATTCCAATTATGATTTTAAGATATTGGAATAAGAAGAATAATTAAAATAAATACATGTATTTTCATACATGCTAAAAGACGAACTTTAAACCCTTCAAAACCACCCTTAGAGTTAAAATATCGCTGAAAGATTTCTTAGTGCGCCTCTAAAGGGCCAACTGAACATACCTACCAAATTTGAACGTTTTTGGTCCAGTAGAATTTTAGTTCTGCGAGTGAGTGAGTGAGTGAGTGAGTGAGTCAGTCAGTCAGTCAGTCAGACAGTCAGTGAGTGAGTGCCATTTCGCTTTTATATATATAGATAAAAATAACGAGCGAAGCTCGTTGCCCCGATAATTATTCATTTATGTGGCATTTGAAAAAATGCAACTTCTAATTTATTTACATGTGTAGACTGGCTGGCCGCTATGGCTTCATATAAAATGAGCGCTGCTACCCAGAGGTTGTCAGTTTGGTGTAAGGGTAAGCATTCCTGACTGGCAATTAGGAGGTACTGGGTTCGATTCCCGGGCTGACCAATAATTTTTGTATAATAGCGCTCATCGAATTACCATCTAGCTGTTCACCCAGTTGTCAATATTTGCAGTAGCAGAAGTCTTCGGGGTGATTTACAGCATTCAATTGGGATTTTCGTTTGATAATAATCCTATTATATTGAGCAAGCAATTTTTGTATTCATATAATTATCTGGTTATTTATGTTTAACGGATCTCGAAAACGGCTCCAACGATTTTCACGAAATTTGGAACACAGTAGGTTTATGATATGAAGATTAGATTGCTCTAGGTCTCATCCTTGGGAAAACTCGCTGAACGACATTGAAAGGATAGTTCATCCTTGGCTGAAACAGCTGGGGATAGTAAAAAATTGAGTATGTGGAAAATCAAAATGAATTATAATTAAATCAAATAAAAATCCCCCAGATTCATAAGATGACATACAGCCAGCTGTGAAATATAAACACGATCATTTAGAGAATTGTGTTCTGTTTATCAATGAATAAAAATCTGGTGTGGTACACTCACACAACTTTTCTTGCTCATTGAACTGTAAGCCCCATTCTTAAACAAGAATAATTCAGTAGAATAACATAATGACGATTGGCGGCAACATATTTGAAACTACGATCAAACTTCTGTATCTATGTGTATATATAATTGTTCTCAGAGTACTTTTTCCTTTGTTTAAATTGTGAAATTCTATTTTTTTTAAATTCGTTGGAACAGCTGTTCTACAGATGAAATATCTCGTCTATGTGTTATTTTTATGAACTGCTCTACCTACCTACCTCATGCACGAGAAGGAGGTTACAAAGTGCATTTCTCAAGGATGAGGTGGACTCCCCATTAGTTTCCCAGGAAAGAGACTCATGCCACTCGATAGAGCTGATAAATAACCATACAGGGTATGAATTTGAAAAAAATCGGTCAAGTCATTTTTGAGAAAATCGTGAAAAACATGTTTTTTTAGTAATCATCCGCCATTTTTCTCAAGAATATTACGGAGCTCCTGAAATTTTCCCAGAAATGAGACTTATGTCAGTTGATGGGGCTTATGAATAGCTATTCATAGTATAAATTTGAAGAAAATTGTTAGAGCTGTTTTCGAGAAAACCGTGAAAAACATAGTTTTTTAGTAATTATCCGCCATTTTTCTCAAGAATATTACGTAGCTCCTGAAATTTTCCCAGAAATGAGACTTATGCCAGTTGATAGGGCTTATAAATAGCTATCCATGGTATAAATTTGAAGAAAATCGTTAGAGCCGTTTTCGAGAAAAACGTGAAAAACATGGTTTTTTAGTAATTATCCGCCATTTTTTTCGCCATCTTGAATCGAATTTTATTGAATTTCTTATTGTCGGATCCTCAAAAGGACCTCAAGTTTGAAATTTCAAGTCAATAGGTTGATTAGGAATAGAGTTATCGTGTTCACAGACATACACACACAAACACACACACACACACACACACACACACACACACACACACACACACACACCACACACACACACACACACACACACACACACACACACACACACACACCACAAACACACAAACACACACACACACACACACCACACACACACACACACACACACACACACACATACACACACACACACACACACACACAAACACATAAAGACACACACACACACACACACACACATCCACACACACACACACACACACACACACACACACACACACACACACACACACACACACACACACACAGACCGACACTCAAAAGTCATGTTTTTGGACTCAGGGGACCTTGAAACGTATAGAAAACTTGAAATCAGGGTACCTTAATTTTTTTCGGAAAGCAATACTTTCCTTACCTATGGTAATAGGGCAAGGAAAGTAAAAATAACGAGCGAAGCTCGGTGCCCCGATATTGAAAATATATACAGAAATTGCTCGCTTAATATAGTAGGATAGATGAGTGACCATTGACCAACCTTCTGTTCACTAACTTTACATCATGTATGACGAACATGTGTGTTCACACAAAAATGTTCAACACCCTTGTCCTGAAGTTAGCGACCATACTTAGTGCAGTAATCGTCATCAATTCCATGAAAATCAATCAGAGGAGACATCTTTTCAAAAACGCATTCCCCGATTGGTTCTCGTCTTAGACCAGTTATAGAATAGACACGCTGGGAAGTCTAGCCTCTGAAGCCAACATCTACAGCCAAATCCACCCATCTTGACGTCACAACTAAGCTAACAACAATGCATTGTTCAACAACAATGTAAGTTACACAGCACAAATACTTACACAACAAACTAAAAAAAATTTCTATAATCTCTTTACGATGCGTGACGTCATTGCTGTGACGTCAAGATGGGTGGATTTGGCTGTAGATGTTTGGCTTCATCGACTTTCAGTATGAGTATACAATGAGCCGTGTCTATTCTATAACTGGTCTAAGGTTCTCGTGAGCTTAATCACGGTTAAAATTTCAACGGCTTTGTGCAACCGGCACCTAAACTCCATTAACTTTCTTGGAAGCTTTTAGCAGATGACACAACTTCTCTGTCGAACATGTGTGTTCACACTTGTCCTGTTGTTAGTGGCCAACCTAACAATATCAAGCCTGGGATAACACTATCCAGGAACTTCATTGAATAGTTTGTGTTTGTGAAACAATGAATTTCTCGGAAAGTGTTATCAGGATTATGTTAGTGAGCATTTCTCCTGGATGATATTGTTGCTTACCATTTACCCCATTGCTATCAGTTTGTAGTGAGCTGACAATCATTTATAGTGAACTACAGTTCCACTTTATAGTGAGGTCCACGTTATAATGGCAGTGTTTACTTAGCAATGGTATTGTTATCCTTGTCTATCATTCAACAAAGCGGAGAGCGCTATCTCTTTCTCCCTTTGCTCAGTTGCCAAATCATCTTTTAACTCTACAGAGACACACTTACTTTATGCTAACACGGTAGACACACTGGGGTGTTCAACACCCCAATTCAATTTTGCGTGGCTCTTTGAAAAATATAGAGAAAAAAAGTACTTATCCCATACTTCATCATTTCTTAATCATTTTTTTCAAAGTGAATACAGAAATCGAAAGTAGAGCACTGCTTATAGATAGATAGATAGATAGATAGAAAATGCCTTCATTCAATATAAATAACAATAATAAGACTACAATCATGTTACAAAATAAACAATTAAAAATTATATAATTAAGATAATGATTGTGCTAGATAAAAAACATGAGACAAAAAACTTGACATAACCATAAAGGTTGTCTGCCATAGTTGGTAGGCCTATTCTACAAAAACAAAGGAAATTCGAAATTTTGTGAAAACAATTAACATTAGAAACCAAACAAAGAAAAAAAATAAAATAAAGAACCTGCTACATAAAGAACAAATACATCAATAAAGCTGAACAAAATGAAATAAATACTACTATAATGCCACAGTAATTTTCCTTTTTATATTTAATAATATTAAACTCTCTAATCATTCCATTTCTATTACTAACTGCCCTTTCCACATATCGCGCTAAGAGACTCCACTCTTTTTCCATTTAACCACTCCATCATCTCTATATCAATATTTATTGCTTATCAATATTTATACTAATCATTCTAGAGGTACGTATGTTCCGCCTGAGTGTTGGAGCTCCTCTGGTTTGAACGAATGACTTGATCATTGTCAATGACAACTTCATCAAAAACTCACGTCTCTTCATTTTATTGTTTTGAATCTCAAGTTGTAGAGAAACATAGCATAGTGACAATAAAGTAAATCTTTGTAATAAAAGTATTTGATAAAAGTCCCACGTAAAAGACACCCCTACGAAGAACAAGATGAGCTGGTGACCTTTGTAGAATGCTATTACTGACTGGAAGTGGTGGAGGGAGAGTATTTGACAATACTACAAACCTAATTTAGACTGGGCATAAATTACCAACTGTTTGATATTGTTAACTGCAGAACAGAAAAAAAATCCCTGGGGTGTGAAACACCCCAGTGTGTCTCTTTAGGGCTAACAATGTGGAATTGACAAAATATAATTCCTCGCTCAATAGAATATAATAGATTATTTTAAACGAGAATGAACAGTTAATATTACATCAATAAACCTGTATCATCTACCGTCTATAGCAGGGGTCTCCAACCTTTTCCATCCAAGGGCCACATTGTTAATTCTAGGGAGGCTTAGAGGGCCAATAACAAGGATGTACGTGGTATTTGACTTGTGAGCCACAAACGACGGGGGATTTGGGGGGTGTAGAATTATTATATTTCCATTAAAATAATATGAGGAGTTTTAAGTAGGTTTAACTAAAACACAGGAAGAAACGAACCAATTCACTTCATTTCAATACAAAGTCAAATGTATCGAGTGTAAAATAGTCATAAGAAAACTTGAGAATGCATGAGTTTAGCAAGTTAAAAAAAATATGATAACTTTTTTAAAAAGTAATAAGAGAACTTGACAATACACGAATTTACAAAAAGTTACCAAGCTGAAAGAGAATATTTATTTTTAGTGAAAAGATTGCATTTGTTTTCAACTTAAAATGTCCGCCCATTTAGGCTCAAACTTTGTGGTTCCAATCATTGATATTGATTTCAAATGTACATCTGATAAGAAAGATCTGTATTCGGATTTAACAAACTTCCTTTCAGAAAATGTCTGCTCACAATAAATTTTAGGTAGATCCAAAAAGAGAAAACATAGCTTCAGCATGATTTTTTATGTTTTTAAAGTCTTTTATTGGGAAAGAACTGTAAATGGAAGTAGGTTACCTTCTTTGTGTAAATATATACTTTTAAAAATCTGTTGCAATACCTAGCGCTTGGCGGGCCGGATGTGGCCCGCGGGCCGTAGGTTGGAAAGCCCTGGTCTATAGAAAGCATCAACAAGACAGAGGATCGGCAACATTGTTCTGCTATCTTTCTCAACTGCCATTATATGTGAACCTCACTATAGAGTGTGTGATCAACTCGAACGGTCCTAATGAATGGATGCCATTTAACTGATGCTGGCAGATTAAGGTGAATTTGGCTTTGGATAGTTTCAAAGGCAGCAATCTCATTGCTTCAACCACAGCTAGAGCCGACTCAAAGGTTCAAAACACCAACTCATAATAGACCAGTGGAGAGGTATTCAAATTGACAACTTACCGAAGCTGTAATAACTGCTTCCAAACCAGATATTGACACTCTACTATAATGCGGTTCACGTTATAATGACAGTATTTGATCAACTTTGGTTTTGCTATCCTAGTTTATCATTCGACAAAGCCGGTGGTACTATCCTTTTCGGGGTCCACAACGATGCCAATTATGTTTTTGACAGTGAAGAAATATAATTAATTAATGCCGAGAATCGGTATAGCTATTCTTCTATCTTCATCCACTGCCATAATATCGTAGACCGCACTATATTGACACTCTACTATATTATCACACATGGACTATACACGTACTGAAGCTATCCTTTACTATTGAACGAGCAATTTCTGTTTGTATCCTACTAACCGTCAGGCTCGCTTCGCTCGCCATATCCGTCTAGCCAGGGGGCTCCGCCCCCTGGACCCCCAACTGGATCGTCCAAAAATGAGATCAGCAGGCTCGCTTCGCTCGCCTGAATTTTACATTTGAGCATTTTTATCATATGTTAGGACAATCCAGTCGGGGGTCCAGACTAAACGGATATGGCGAGCGAAGCGAGCCTGACGGCTAGTAATGTAATATTCCCAGGATTGAAGTAGCAGTGCCCAATCAATTTTTCCACGATAAATGCATTTCAATTTTCAACTCTCTCTAGATTATAGTTCTATAGTAACATATGATATTGAAATTTTAAATATAATTAAGATATTGGGAGGAGAAGAATATACATGCTAAGAGACGAACTTCAAAACCCTTAAAAACAACCCTTAGAGTTGAAATATTGCCAAAAGATTTCTTAGTGCGCCTCTAAAGGGCCAACTGAACATACCTACCAAATTTGAACGTTTTTGGTCCGTTAGATTTACAGTTCTGTGAGTGAGTGAGTGAGTCAGTCAGTGAGTGAGTGAGTGCCATTTCGCTTCTATAGATAGATTATATTGAGCGAGCAATTTCTGTTTATATTGAGAAGAAGAAGAAGAAGAGAAGAAGAGAGAAGAAGAAGAAGAAGAGAAGAAGCGAAGAAGAAGAAGAAGAAGAAGAAGAAGAAGAAGAAGAAGAAGAAGAAGAAGAAGAAGAAGAAGAAGAAGAAGAAGAGAAGAAGAAAGAAGAAGAAGAAGAAGAAGAGAATAAGAGAGAGAAGAAGAAGAGAAGAAGAAGAGAAGAAGAAGAAGAAGAAGAAGAAGAAGAGAAGAAGAAGAAGAAGAAGAAGAAGAAGAAGAAGAAGAAGGAAGAAGAAGAAGAAGAAGAAGACGAAGAAGAAGAAGAAGAAGAGAGAAGAAGAAGAAAAAAGAAGAAGAAGAAGAATAAGAAGAAGAAGAAGAAGAAGAAGAAGAAGAAGAAGAAGAAGAAGAAGAAGAAGAAGAAGAAGAAGAAGAAGAAGAAGAAGAAGAAGCAAGGCAGATTAGTGAGTGTTGTAGGGTTGAGACCTCATTACATCGGCTTCAGACCTCACCAACAGTCATAAAAACCAGCGGCAGCCCCAGCATTTAATAAAGGCAGAGTGTAAATTTTAAAATTCAATTTCAAGTTTTCATACAGCCAAGCTTTGGCTCATTATAGCTGCAACCTGAACTCGCCATCATTAACTGATAAAATTTGTGCGTTGAAAATTTAGAAAGAACTGCTATTCCTCGGAAACTCACCCTGAACTGCCGGCATACTCTGTGAATAGAATATATGCTTTCAATTCTCCATTGATTCAAACAATAAGTTCATCATCAAAAATGATAGGGAGAGAAAAAATGAGGTAACCTCGTGCTATTCCTCTCCCAAATTTATATTAGGTTACACATAGTCCGAAATAGGTTAAGTCTTGTAGTTGTTCACTTCACAAAATCCTATTATATTAGGTGAGCTATTTCTGTATGTATGTTTTTGACCGGAGCGAAGCTGAGATCTTAGTTTCGACTCGATCGACTTTCGTCTGTTTGTTTGTTTGTACCGCAGTTACAGTCGCAGTTATTGTCCGATTTGAATGAAATTTGGTATGCAAGTTCTTTGAAACAAGGCGCAAAAACGTATGTGTAACGATTTTTGATAGAACCTCTGGTTTTTTTGTAATATTTGAAAAACCAAACTAACCTCAATCCAGAAAGGATGTGTCTTTGATGATACAGCGATTCATTGCCATACTTTTTCGCATTTATTGTTATGAGCACATGGTGGGCGAGTCGGTTAGACCGTTGTCTGTCACTCTTGGGACCCAGGTTTCAATACTCACTCGTTCCTGCCAGAATTTTTTTGCAGATAATACTAATATTGTTTTATCTTATTCTAATAATATATCATTATAAAATAAATTATTTTGATGAGATAAAATAATTAAATTGAATCATCTTATTATTATTATCTAATTGATTTAACAAATTAATTGGATGAATTATTTTTTAAAAATCTTTATTGTATTGAAGTCCAATACTGCAATTGTAGAGAAAAATGTGTATGTAAAGGTATAAAGGTAATTTTTTTCCTTTTTGTGTAGTTGAGAAGTTGATATTGTGGTAATTATTAACATTAAATCAAAAAGACCAAGAAATTTTCGAAAAACCACAGATTTATTGATACTTGAAATTTATTTTATTTGTGAATACCGGTTTCGGTAATTACACCATTGTCAATCTCTGATAAACTCTGATAATGACCGAAACCGGTCTTTCTAAGTATCAATAAATCTGTGGTTTTTGACAATTTCTTAGTCTTTTTCATTTAAAAGGTATGTATTTGATATAAAAGTACTCCTTGATAAGTCCGGTGTCCCTGGAAACAGTGTCTCTAGCACTTTCAATGGAGAAAATAATAGATTACAATCATGGCTAAATCTTCACAATATACTGTACTTACTGTACTGGCCCTTTTCATCAGATTGAAAGTTGTATTCATGAGCGAGGTCTACTGTTTGCAGAACTACTAGTTTTATTAATGTATATCCAACGGATCTAGAAAACGGCTTCAAATCTGGGTTTACACCGATGTTATTAAGGAAAGTTTTTAAAATTTTTGTTTCTAACATCAGTTAATAACATTTTCTCTTATAACAAGGAATTTTCTGTTAAAAACACGAGTTATCAACTCTTGTTAAGAGAAAATGTTGACGATTCAGTCAAGATTATAACTTTGACAACGACTTTGACCTTGAGTGAGTCAAAAGTAAGAACTCGCTAACGCTCGTTCAATAAACTACTCGAGTAAAAATAGATTATAATGATTCAAAAATAATTCAACCTTGATTAGAGCAGTGAAGGATGAAATGAACCACTACAAAAAACTGAAGATACAAAAACATAACCTCAAAAATGTTGTTGAAGCCTTTCACTGATTGCCACAACCTGCATGACGATCATGTGTGTTCACACAACCATGTTCAACACACTGACCACACAAAGGCCCTGTTGCACAAAAGCCGGTTAATTTTCTACCGTGATTAATTTCAGGAGAAAAAATCAGAGAAGCCATCTTTTCAAAAACGCCTCCTCTGATTGGCTCTCGTGGAATTAATCTCGGTTTAAAATTAACCTGCTTTTGGGCAACCGGGCCTTACTTTTTACTTACCTTGTCCTATTACCATAGGTAAGGAAAGTATTTCTATACGTTTCATTACTTTCCTTGTCCTATTACCATAGGTAAGGCACGGTATTTAGATGAAAACGGTAGGGGTCATGAAATGTGTGCGCAGTGGCCAGCCAGCTACATTGCGTCATCGCCACCAACCGAGGTTTATAACACCTATTGGCAATTTATGAAAATTATTTGTTAAAAACAGATGATTGGATATAAAATGACGTCAGCGACACCGGAAATTTAGCACAAACATGCGCGTGACACCTACCGTCTTCTTCTATTTACCGTGAGGTAAGGAAAGTATTGCTTTCCAAAAACATTTAAAGTACCCTAATTTCATGTTTTCTATACGTTTCAAGGTCCCCTGAGTCCAAAAACATGATTTTTGAGTGTGTGTGTGTGTGTGTGTGTTGTGTGTGTGTGTGTGTGTGTGTGTGTGTGTGTGTGTGTGTGTGTGTGTGGTGTGTGTTGTGTGTTGTGTGTGTGTTGTGTTGTGTGTGTGTGGTGTGTGTGTGTGGTGTGTTGTGTGTGTGTGTGTGTGTGTGTGTGTGGTGTGTGGTGTGTGTGTGTGTGTGTGTGTGTGTGTGTGTGTGTGTGGTGTGTGTTGTGTGTGTGTTGTGTGTGTGTGTGTGTGTGTGTGTGTGTGTGTGTGTGGTGTGGTGTGTGTGTGTTGTGTGTGTGTGTGTGTGGGTGTGTGTGTGTGTGTGGTGTGTGTGTGTGTGTGTGTGGTGGTGTGTGTGTGTGGTGTGTGTGTGTGTGTGTGTGTGTGTGTGTGTGTGTGTGTGTGTTGTGTGTGTGTGTGGTGTGTGTGTGTGTTGTGTGTGTGTGTGTGTGTTGTGTGTGTGTTGTGTGTGTGTGGTGTGTGTGTGTGTGTGTGTGTGTGTGTGTGTGTGTGGTGTGGTGTGTGTGGTGTGTGTGTGTGTGTGTGTGTTTGGGTGTGTGTGTGTGTGTGTGTGTGTGTGTGTGGTGTGTGTGTGTGGTGTGTGTGTGGTGTGTGTGTGTGTGTGGTTGTGTGTGTGTGTGTGTGTGTGTGTGTGTGTGGTGTGTTGTGTGTGTGTGTGTGTGTTGTGTGTGTGGTGTGTGTGTGTGTGTTGTGTGTGTGGTGTGTGTGTGTGTGGTGTGTGTGGTGTGTGTGGTGTGTGTGTGGTGTGTGTGTGTCTGTGAACACGATAACTCCATTCCTAATTAACCGATTGACTTGAAATTTCAAACTTAAGGTCCTTATACCATGAGGATCCGACAATAAGAAATTCAATAAAATTCAATTCAAGATGGCGGAAAAAAATGGCGGATAATTACTAAAAACATGTTTTTCACAGGTCTTTCGAAAACTGCTCTAATGATTTTCTCAAAATTTATACCATGGATAGCTATTTATAAGCCCTATCAACTGACATGAGTCTCATTTCTGGGAAAATTGCAGGAGCTCCATAATATTCCTGAGAAGAATGAATTTTGTTGAATTTCTATCACGATTTTCTCAAAAGCGATTTTTTTTTCAAATTCATACCCTGTATAGTTATATATCAGCTCTATTTACTGGCATGAGTCTCCTCCCTGCGAAATCAACAGAGGGTCCACCCCATCTTTGAGAAATTTACTTTGTAACCTCCTTCTCGTGCGTGAGGTAGGTAGGTAGAGCAGTTTATTCAAAAGAACACATGTAGATATTTTATTTGTAGAAGAGCTGTTTTGATAACTTTTCAAAAATCCTCAAATTCCATAATTCAAACAAAGGAAAATGTACTCTGAACACAATAACAATAGCATAATCGTTGTTTTAATTATTTAGCCGCCAATCGGCATAATGTTATTCCCCTAAATCATCCTCGTTTAAGAATGAGGCTTATAGATCAATGAGCAAGGAAAGTTGTGTGAGTGTACCTCACCAGATTTTTTATTATTCAGATATCAGTGTCACAGTTAGTTATAGTGAGCTCCACGTTATAATGACAGTGTTTGATTAGCAATGGTATTAATCAATTTATTCATCTATCTATTTATATATTTATCTATCCATTTATTTATTCATTTATCTATTCGTAGATACTATCACAAATTGAAATAAAAACAAAATAGAAATTTTGTAGTACCCTCTATTATTGAAAACTTAGAAATACTCAAACGACTAGTTTCAACCCTAGTCGTTTTTTATAATAAAGGGCACTTCAAGGTTTTTTTATGTTGTTATTATTAATCACAAATTGCTATCCTTGTCTATCATTCTACAAAGCGGATAGCGCTATTTCTTTCTAGCTTTGCTCTGTTACCAGATCGTGTTTTAACAATGCAGAACTAGTAATTTTAATCAACAAAATATTTCATCTTAATTATGAAAATCCATTACGAAATTATTGGATGATATAATTTATTGCTTAATAAAGTAAAATTGATTATTTCAAACAAGAATGAACAGTTAATATTCCATCAATAAACCAGTACCAGCTACCATCTATAGAAGGCATTGACAAGACAGATGATCGGCAACCTTGTTCTGCTATCTTTCATCACTGCCATTATAACGTGGACCTCATTGACCGAAGCGATGCTGAGGTCTTAGTTTCGACTCGATCGGCTTTTGTCTGTTTGTACCGCAGCTATTGGCCGATTTGGATGAAATTTGGTATACAAATTCTTTAAAAGAAGACGCAGAAACGTATGTGTAACGATTTTTGATAAGACCTCCGGTTTTAATATAAATTGATATAAATTGGGGCTCTCTAAAATGTGCTGTATTGAATGAATGGTATCGTTGGAATGCTATCGATAGAGGACAAGAGTTTGTTGTCAGCGGTGAACCTTGAAATGGTGAATCTTATTTAGAATCATTTTCCGTCTCACTATTGTCTGTGAGACGATTCATGGTCTAAATTGCCTACTGCATATTCCATTTTTCTGTCAGTTGACCGATTTTTTATAATTAATTGTTGAAAAATTTGTAATATTGTAAATATGTGGACGATATGAAGGTACCTCCTTGTGAGACATTTATAAGTCCGGTGTCCCTGAAACAATGTCTTTAGCACTTTCAATGGAGAAAAAATAGATGACATGGATAAATCTTCACAATATACTGTACTTTCTTAATGGCCCTTCTCATTAGTTTGAAAGTTGTAGGCTATTCATGAGCGAGGTCTACTGTTCGCAGAACTACTAGTTATAGTGACCACAACACTACTTACTCAGTTATTATTCAGAGATCAGTGTCACAGTTAGTTCAAATAACACAATCTACAACGTCTATTTTTGTGCACACGTGAGTTATTTTCGAAACGTGGAGGGACGCAAGGGTGAGGTTGGCAACACTGTGCCGACCCTCTAGCGCTCGCCGCGGCGTCACCTCGCATTACACAATGCCGCAGTTCAGGTCGAGAGCTTGCCGAGTTCGGACGTCTGTCTAGCGTCGGTTCTGCGAGCGGCTAACACACATTCACACACAAATCCCGTCACTAGTGTCTGTGCAACCAACGTCGCGATCCTACGAAAAATGTGACTCGGTCATCGTTTGTCGCAACAAATTGAAGGCCTAAAAAATAACGCAAGAAAATTCATTATTCCACTAGCCTTCCTTACACAATAATATCCTCCAGAACTATCTGTAATAAATTGCTACCTTCACCCACCACCCAAATTTTCTAGTTGCGCTGAAAAAAATTCTCCAGTGAAGCTAAAAAAAGTTTTCAAACTTCTCCATCTACTGAAAATTAAAATCCCAGTCTCAACTATTTTACAGTGCGATAAGAAATTTTTGCATAACATTATTCCCCCAAAAATGACAGTTGTTTAGTGCATATAAATGTTCGTGTGAAGTCAGTGAATTTTGCTAGTTCTTGCAACATTTTCCTGTGTGAGAGAGAGAGAGATCAATAGAATCAAGACAGATAAATAATTCAATTCAGATTGAGTGAGAAAATATTCAAACATAATACTGAAGTGGAGGTTTATTTCTGATTGAGAATAATTTTATCATGAAAGCTAAACTGAGATATGTGAAATTCGATTAGCTACTTTAATCCACCTCCACTATTCTAATATTGAACCATCAACATTCCTGTTATTGAAAGTTCTCATTTAAGATGTGATTTCTATAGTAGACTTCAGTAGTTATCCAGAAATCTATCACGAGTTCAAAAAGAGATTTTTTTGAGTGGTGATTTTCTTCCTGAGATAATATAAGTGTCTATTATCTGTGGTTATCAGTGAGCTATTACAACAGGGGGAGAACTCAGTATAGCTTGAAATCAAAGAATAGAATATCTCTTTACATTCCAAAAACGAACTTTTCAGTTGAAGTAATAATTCTTCATCAGTGAACGAATTTCGAAATCTAGTGTGTGTGTGTGTGACAAGTGAAGTATTTTCAGTTTTGTGGTCTAGAATTGTATGAGAAACCAGCTGGTTTTCAACGAAAATGTCGGATCTTGGAGGATTCTAACTGTCTGGGGATCTTCATCAGGAACCTGAGCACAAAATGGCAACACTGAAACTGTTGGCATTTCTTCTTATGAGTTCGTTTTTCGAAAAAGGTGAGTGACTTTGAAATTTATAAAACTCTCCTACAAAACAGAAATAATTATTATTCAACGAAAATTCCAATCAAATGCTGTAAATCAACCGGAAAACTTCTGCTACTGCAAATATTGACAACAGGGTAAACAGCTAGATGGAAATTCGATGAGCGCTACCATACAAAAAATTATTTGTAAGCCCGGGTATCGAACCCAGTACCTCCTAATTGTAGGCCAGCATTCAATTGGGATCTTCCTTCAATAATAATAATTAATTAATAAAGCATTTGAACAAATGCAACTCCCAATTTATTCTTTATCTCAGAACATAAATCTTTGTTCGGTTGCGTCACGGGAACATAGCATGAAGAGGAAATTCATTTACTCATTTATCTGATATACATATATCAATAAGGGTCACAGACATGACCTGTACAATTAGCCATGACGATAGAATATCTTTGAAGAGGATAGCGTTCCCCTTATAACAATAAAGTGATATAACTAATTAACAAAATATTTAATCTCAGTTATGGAAATTTATCATCCTATAAGCGAGGAATTTCTGTAAAGCTGATTATATTTTTATATTTGGTTATTTATGTCCAATGGATCTCGAAAACGGCTCTAACGATTTTCACGACATTTGGAACATATTAGGTTTATGATATGAAAATTTGATTGCACTAGGTCTCATCCCTGAGAAAACTCGCTGAAGGATATGATAAGGATAACAATTATTCATCCTTGGGAAAACAGATGATAATTTCGTCGTCTGTCGAAACAGAAAATGCATGTGTGGGAGAGAAACAAATAATCTATTTCCAGCTGCATAATCAATCAGCGAGAAATATTATAATCTGGACAATTTTATCGACTTGATCAAAATTATCTGATTTGTTGACATGACATGATAATCCTTCTAAACTGGAGTATATAATAATTTTCAAAGTTGATCATTATTTGACAATTTTCAGTGATTAGTGAGTGTTATTTTGTTATTGAATTTGGTTTGTAAATAATATAAATGAGAACTTTTTTGTTTTCGGACTGAAAATTTAACCTGAATTCAAGTGTATGGAACATAACCTTCTTTCTGGACTATTAATAGTGTATAAATCAAAATTCGGGTAAGAAAAAGTTTTGGGCTGTGCCTGTTTGTCCTTCCCCAATCATTTTAAAGAATTGTGTTCGGTTTATCAATAGTCAATAAATAAATAACGAGCGGAGCTCGGTGCCCCGATATTTCATTCATTAAGAAATATACATTTTCATCGCGAATGAAATATAATTGACTAGCCGTCAGGCTCGCTTCGCTCACCATATCCGTCTGGCCAGGGAGCTCCGCCCCCTGGACCCCCGTCTGGATCGTCCAAGAATGAGATCAGCAGGCTAGCTTCGCTCGCATGTATTTTTTATTTGAGCATTTTTATCATATGTTAGGACGATCCAGTCGGGGGTCCAGACTAAACGTCTGGCTAAACGGATATGGCGAGCGAAGCGAGCCTGACGGCTGGTAATATAATATTCCCAGGAATAGCTCTGATTGATGTAGCAGTGCCCAATAAATTTTTCCGCGATAAATGCATTTTAATCTTCAACTTGGTGCCAACCTAACAAAGTTAACTCAACTTAATGCCAACCTGACAAAATTATTAATTTGGTTACCAGTTAAGAGGTACTCTCTCTAGATTATAGTTCTATATTAACATATGGTATGGCCTTTTTTCAATTATAATTAAGAGAATAAGAAGAATATACATGCTAAAAGACGAACTTTAAACCCTTGAAAACCACCCTTAGAGTTGAAATATTACCAAAAGATTTCTTAGTGCGCCTCTAAAGGGCCAACTGAATATACCTACCAAATTTGAACGTTTTTGGTCCGGTAGATTTTTAGTTCTGCGAGTGAGTGAGTGAGTCAGTCAGTCAGTGTGTGAGTGCCATTTCGCTTTTATATTTATAGATTAATTTTAACAAGAATGAACAGTTGATATTACGTCAGATATCAGTATCAACTATCTCCTATTAAAAGCAGGGCAACGCTGTTCTTATATCTGTCTCCACTGTCATTTCAACGTGAACCTCATTATATGAACTTTCTCCTCAACTATATGAACATTCTATGCTCAATTTCTAAAGTTGAATTTATTTCAAAATTCTATTGATTGTTTTTATTTTGAGTGTACATCCCACTCAATTATCAATTTCTATTGATGGTTATTGGCCCATTTTCAATCCTCCATACGTAGATTTCATTACGTCGAGATCTCAGTTTTTCAAGTTTTGAAATAGACCCTTGCGGAGCACGGGTTTCCTGCTAGTATGTTATAAATTAACGAGCATAATGACGTCCCTTCTTCTCCCAAATATTCCATTCATTTCCTTGCATTGCTTTCATCAAATGACGTCATTAACCGTGATAGGATTCCAATACTTGCCGACTCCATGTCCTGAATCTTACTGCAGTTAACATGTATTGATAAAAATGATAATTGTCTATTTCAAATTCTTCAAGATTTCATTACGTCAAGATGTCAGTTTGTCAAGTTTTAAAATAGACCCTTGCGAGGCACGGGTTACCTGCTTGTCTATAATACAATAAAAGAAAGAACTGGGTTATACACATACGAGATAGGAAATTTATGTTTGACGCACCATCACGTCTCAACTACTCAACTGATTAACTTGAAATTTTGCATATATAGATTCTTAATCCGAGGATGGTTATAGTCCTATTTTCAATTCTTCAAGATTTCATTACGTCAAGTTTCCAAAATATACCCTTGCGGAGCACGGGTTTCCTGCTAGTCGGTTATAAATTAACGAGCATAATGACGTCACGCATTTTCTCCCAAATATTTCATTCATTTCCTTGCATTGCTTCCATCAAATGACGTCATTTAATCGTGATAGAATCCAATACTTGCCGACTTCATGTCGTGAATCTTACTGCAGTTAACATGTAGTGATGAAAATTATAATAGCTATTAACAGCCTACAATTAACAAATTGCTCTCATTAAACCTGTTTATTAAACCTGTGAACTGCAACAGTCTGTGATTTAGAAAGTCCTTTGTGACCAATTATTTATTGTTCAGTTCCAACTTCATAATAATTGTTTTCGCCACACTGCACAGAAAGCAGCT
Source organism: Nilaparvata lugens (assembly GCF_014356525.2). Classification (NCBI taxonomy): domain Eukaryota; kingdom Metazoa; phylum Arthropoda; class Insecta; order Hemiptera; family Delphacidae; genus Nilaparvata; species Nilaparvata lugens. Next base: position 15,960,083 of record NC_052512.1, read on the forward strand.
GTTTTCCAGTCCCTACGTAGATCTGAAAGACATTGTTTGCAGACGACTCTCGTCTGACGTCAGAACAGGTTTCTTTCCGGCCTAGGCCAGAAAGAATACCCTTTCCAGCCGCTAACATGGAACTAAGAAAGGTGATCAAAAAACAGCTGATCAAAAAACTTTTCATTATTCAATAATTAAAACATTTATAATAATATCATCTTATTGTCATTTGAAAGAATAAAAAAGTATAAACTCAACCTCCCACATAATTGAACATCATCTTTTAGGTTATTTAGACAAATCAGAATGAAAAATAAAAATACTTGAACAATTTCCTGATATTCAGATTACCTCAGATTTGCTAGAGCTATCACCTTCCACTTCTGCTTTCGGAAGTGCTTAGTAAACAACTATTCTCATGATTGTTTATTTCTGTATGTGGCAAAAAATAGCGTTCGCCCAACGGGCAAAAATGTTTTTCCGGCTCTCAATCTTTTCTAGTCCTCGGCCTAAGGCCTCGGACTTGAAAACCGATTTCGAGCCGGAAAAATTTCATTTTCTGCTCTAGGTGCGAAATATATACTATTTCACATTACTAAACAGTAAGGGGACGGTTTACGAGCTCGGAATTCAGCTAAGTTCTTGAGTTTTTTTGTTTTGTTTTTTAATAAATTCTCTGGATGTTAAACGACTCATCCAGCGGAGTTTATTCATAAATTCCGGAACATTACATATTATTTTTCATACATTTTCATCAATAATTGACCGAGCGAAGTGAGGTCTAAGATTCAAGTCAACGGTTTTCCATTTCTCCTTTTGTTAAAATGTTTATATGTTGCGCATTTACAGCGAAACGCAGCAATAGATTTTCATGAAATTTAACAGGTATGTTCCTTTTTGAATTTCGCGTCTACGTATACATTAGGTTTTTTAAATTTTGCATTTCAAGGGTAATACAAAAGGAAAAGGAGTTTCCTTCGAACACCAATATTACCGTAAAAATCAGACTATAGAATAATTATTCATCATAAATCAGCTGTCGAGTGGATTATAAATTGCAAGCCATGACGCATGCATCCAATATCTCAATGTATCTTGGTAAAAATCAGCTGCTATGTGGATTATTAATTGTATCCCTCATTGAATGCGATTTTCATGCACTATTAAATGAACTATTGATAGCATGCAATAACGCATGCAATTGATAACTCAAATAACATAGTATTGTCTCTCGAGCTTTCTCTGCTTTGAACTCGGGCTGTCCTGATGCCAGTACGTCTTGAAGGAGATTAGCTTTTGATGTGAGTATTTTTGATACGCCAACCCCAACAGCCATTAGCCGTTTTCACACCGATATCTCGCCGACACAACATACAGACAGGATTTACTCTCATCAACAGTATAGGAGGAGGCTGCGGTTTATAACTGCGCGAGGTCTACTGTTCACAGAACTACTGGTATATACGTCGACGCGTGATTAAAAAAGGATCATACCTGTCAAATTTCATAAAAATCTATTGCCGCGTTTCATCGTAAAAGCGCAACATATGAACATTTACACATTCAAACATTTAAACATTAAGAGAAATGCCAAACCGTCGACTTGAATCTAAAGGTGCGTACAGATATACGCGCCGCGAACATGAGCAATTCACTTTTAATCAGCTGACTATATCTGTATTTTTAAAGAAACGGTAAGATACAGATATAAAAAGCTTGGCATCAGCTGATTACAAGTGAATTGCTCATGTTCGCGGCGCGTATATCTATACGCACCTTTAGACCTCACTTCGCTCTGTCAACTAAATATAGAATTTGAAATTGTTGTTAACAGCAAAGTAAATAAAAACATCTCAGACAGGATTTACTCTGATGGACAGTATAAGAGAAGGCGTGGTTTATAACTGCGCGAGGTCTACTGTTCACAGAGCTACTCGTACAATGATACTAAACTGAGTTATTATTTCTTACCTATAAATTACCTTATTTGAAAAGAATACTACTCGAATCTAAATCCTACTTACTATTAGTTCCTCACTACTTTGTATTCCAATACTGAATAACCAATGTCTAATTTTTCTTTTGAAATTTTCCTCTCCTTTGATTTCTATTGGTATTCTATTAAGGTGCGTACAGATTTACGCGCCGCGAATATGATCAATTCACTTTTAATCAGCTGATGCCAAGCATTTTTTATCTGTATCTTAACGTTTCTGGAGAAATACAGATATAATCAGCTGATTAAAAGTGAATTGCTCATGTTCGCGGCGCGTATATCTGTAGGCACCTTTAGATATTGTAGGCCCTAAATATCCCAGTGATCTAGCTACGTAGCTATTTAGCTAAGTTACATCAAGTTTTAAAATAGTCCCAATCAATCTAAACACCGCCAAATCTGTCTAGCAAAATTATATGTTTGACAGATCATCATGTCTAAGCTACTGGATTGATTAACTTGAAATTTTGCAAATATATTCTTAAATAGCCGAGGATGGTTCTAGGCCTATTTCAAACTCTTCAAGATTCCACTCGGTCAAGTTTTCAGTTTGTCAAGTTTTAAAATAGACCCTTGCGGAGCACGGGTAACCTGCTAGTCAATCATCACATTCTTCTCATATACTAGAAAAATATGAAATCAACTTCACTCAAAGCTTACGGGAATAAAACTCTCAATTCATCAAGTTTTTAGCTCTTAATTGCAGCAAAATATATGAGGGTAAATTGAGGCCTGACCCTTCATTACTGGCGGGATGAAAGATAATTCCTCAAGTGCTCAGAGGGGCCCACATTTTCTGCTCGACGCTAAGTGAGTTTAATTGCAAATGGCGCTCAGAATTCAATTCACCTCTGAATGTTTGGCGAAAAACTCAATTGACAAAAACAACTTGTCAGGGTGAATAATTGAAGTAGTTGGGTAAAAGTTGGAAAATATGTCAACCGTCATTAGTAAGGTTGTTGCAGTTAAACGGAATATTGCAGCGACGTAAACGTTCAAAGAGGCAGAGAGAGAGAGAGTGAGAGAGAGAGAGAGTGGGTGAGCATGCTTCAAAGGCTTGTGAAGTGTTATTTATGCTGTACTTTTACCGGCGTTCAATTAAATGAATATTCACCATGGCATGCTGCAGGAGCGAGTGAAAGAGAGAATCTTCCAAGTGAGAGAGAGAGAGCGAGAGAAATAGAGATAGATAGATAAAAGAAGAGAGTCAGAGATTGATTGAGTACTTTATTTATGTAGATTACAATATATACTGGCTTATACACTTATATACAATAGCTTACAATACAGCAAAATTATGGATGAATTCACGTAATATAGACTAAGAGAGAGAGAGATTGTGTGTGAGAGAGATAGTGAAGGGGTGGTGAGAGAGGGAGCATGCTTTGAATGAGAGATAGAGAGGAGAGTAGATAACTTAGCTATTGAGAGCACAAACTCTAGTCAGAACCACTTGAAAGTTTAAGCAAGGGCTTAATATGCAGCATTGACATCTTTTCAAAGGATTGCTGACATTTAGTGTCATAACTTCATTATGGAAACTAGTAACAATTTCATTGCAACGAAGGATGTTGCAGAAACTATATTGAGAAGTCATTAGTGTTTCAAATGAAGGTTCTAGAGAGTAGAATAATATTGCATCAATGAACCTGTATCAGCTACCGTCTATAGAAGGCAATGACAAAACAGAGGATCGGCAACGTTTCTCTTCCAACTTTCTCCAATGCTATTATAACGTGGACGCCACTATAGCCTATACACTATTTTATGAGCACTAGAACACTGATGTAGTTGGGCCGGTTTCCGAGCTCGAAATTTAGCTAAGTTCTAGACTTTAAACAGCTGGAGTCGGAATATTGGCTTCCTGAAACGGGGCGTAGTCGCAGTTTTTATGATAATCTTCATTCTCTTATTTCTATAATTGAAAACCATTTACCTTGACGAAATGAAACATCCATATAATAAGAGAGAGTAGTGTTTGTTTGGGTTGTGTTTGTTCGTGTGTTCGTTTGTTCGCATCAAAACATGTCAACTTGTGGATTGCATACCGGAAAAACGGGAATGATTTACATCTCCAAATTTTGCTCATAGATTCTAAAAATATCAATTCTCGTGCACCTGCAAGCCCGAATTTGAATTCTCCTTCTAGATTTTTAAGAATGAATGTTTAAATTTCATTAATGGTACATTCGATTTCATTAAAAAATCATCAAATCATATGGTCGAAATTAAAATGGAACATCTGTTTCTATATTGCTTTCTAATTGAAAAATATAGTTTTGAAACTTCGTTTTCCTGATGCAATGTTTGGGCCTACACGTGGCATGGATTATCAATTTTTCAGCTAGAACAATTTTTGAGACAAAGTGCTAAATAAACGTCTACAGTTTCATCAATGCTGTATCGGCAATATGAAAACGCATGCAGGTCTTTCAATGAAGGTGTTGTTATTTAGATAAATAAATTATATTCTTCCAGTTTTATTTAATTAGAATTTCAAAATTATTCGAGCCCTGATAGAATGACTGACTCACTGTACAGTCAGTCGAAAGTTTTAATATTGGAATGAGGGGTATTTTGGCAAATTGAGCAAAAAAATAAGGTCATATGCACCTTTTCGTTATATCTTCAAATGAAGAATGAGTTTTGTGGGTTGTCAAAACTCCCTCTGAAAGGGAAACTATTCAACTTATTCTATCTTTTAGTAAAATAAAAATGATAATTCATCCATGTATCATCTTCTATACTATAATAAAGGAAAGAATCTTCCATACTATAATAAAGGAAAGAACTGGATTATAAACGTAGCCTATACAGATGTAAAGTATAGGGAAATTATGTTTGACGCATTATCACGTCAGAACTACTGGACTGATTAACTTGAAATTTTGCATATAGATTCTTGCTTAACCGAGGGTGGTTATAGACCAATTTTGAATTCTTCAAGATTTGATTCCATCAAGTTTTCAAATATTTGTCATGCTTCCAGTTTGTATGGAAGCAGCAGAAGGTTTCTCTTAAAAGGGAAATTAGAAGATATGTATGATTGGTGATCCTTTTCGAATGATAAAAACAGGTTTTCCGTCACACCCAAACTTTTTCCGCCATTTTGAATCCAACTTCTTTTTTTAATTGAAAGGTAGTCATACTGATTTACTTGAAATGCAGCATATAAATTCTTAATCAATCGAGGATTCTTATAGCCTATTTTGAATTCTTCTAGATTTCATTACGTCAAGTTTTAAGAAAGACCCTTGCGAAGCACAGGTTACCTGCTTGTTCTTAAATAATTCATAATTGCTAAAACTTCATACCATTCTCCATTTATTTTTTTTGTGTTCAATTTTCTAGTTTTTCAATTGGCCCCGTTTCGGGAAGCCAATATTCCGACTCCAGCTGTTTAAAGTCTAGAACTTAGCTAAATTTCGAGCTCGGAAACCGGCCCAACTACATCAGTGTTTTAGTGCTCATACAATAGTATATAATCTATAGTGAGGTCCACGTTATAATAGCAGTGGAGAAAGTTGGAAGAAAAACGTTGCCGATCCTCTGTTTTGTCAATGCCTTCTATAGACGGTAGCTGATACAGGTTTATTGATGTAATATTATCGTTTAAAATAATAAATTATATTTAAGCAGGAAATTATATTTTCGCCACACTGTACAGAAAGCAGTCCCTATGTAGATCTGAAAGACCTTGTTTGCAGACGACTCTCGTCTGACATCAGAAAGGGGTTTCTTTCCGGCCTAGACCGGAAAACGTACTCTTTCTAGCCACTAACATGGAAGTCCGTTGGTAGTTAATAAGTAATCTGCTAGATTGGGCGAGTGTCCACTTTCTTCAACAAATTCGCCATGATTTCAGTTCGAGCTTCGAATCAAACTAATTCAGCATTCGCTTCGCAACCATTTTTATTCAATCATTAATTTTTGATTACCACATTCCAAATTCTCAAAAATGCTTGAAGATGATGACGCCCGTGATATTCGAAGTGAAATGTTAAATAATCTGAAATCCTGACTGCAAATCTTCTACCACTAAAATTAAGAGATAGGTACGATAACAAGTATTCTTTATTTTGTATTCTTCATTTATTTTGTCAGCAATACCTGTAGTGTGGCGAAAAATATCGTTCGCACCACGGGCAAAAATGTTTTTCCAGCTCTCAATCTTTTCTAGTCCTCGGCCTATGGCCTCGGACTTGAAAACCGATTTCGAGCCGGAAAAATCTCATTTTCTGCTCTAGGTGCAAAATATACTATTTCCGATAATTTCATAATGAATTTTCATAATTGAGATGGAACTCCAGCTATTTGAGGTCTAGAACTAACCTAAATCCCTAGCTCGGATACCGACCCCTGATGGAAATCCAAGAATATCATTATTTTCATAAGAAGAGGAGAAGGAGTGGGAAAAAGAGGAGAAGTGGGTGTAGGAGTAGTAGGAGGAGGAGGAGGATCAGGGAGGAGAAGAACAAAAAAAAACACTAATTTATATGCAAGTGATACCTGTATAATATATATGATTGATTGATTGATTGAGTACTTTATTTATGTAGATTACAATATATACTGGCTTATACACTTATATACAATAGCTTACAATACAGCAAAATTATTATAGATGAATTTACATAATATAGACTAAGAAAATAATTATTGAACTGTATATGATATGAAAAAGTAATTTGTAATATAATAACTATAGATAATTATATTGTTATGAATCTACATAAATTGGCGGAGCTTTGGACATATCAATGTCCATTCTTTGGAAAGAATATTGAAAATATCCTCCCCACTAACTCTCTACCAAAAGAGGAAGAATTGAAGCTCATATTCGCAAACTTGAATGGTTTCCGGTGTTATTTTAAACTTGTAAGGCTTCTCCACTACACCTAACAAAAGTTTAAGTCCGAGACATGATATACCTTTCGTTAGGGTCAGTTTATTCATAATATATCGGTTCAATCTTATACAGTACTAGGTTGCCCGGCGAACTTCGTACCGCCAAAAAGTCAATTTATCTCATGTCACACTTGACTCTATTTGGTGAATCATGAATATTATATCTGACAATCAATATCTTCATTCACATCTCAACACGGATTTGAAAAAATATATATAGGCTAAATCAGTGCTTCAAAGATGAATTTGATGTGTTCATAGTTGTTGATTGTCAATAGCTGGTCCAGGAAATATGCGATATACAATTGATCACACAGAATTTAATATTCTCTCCATCTTACATTTGGGGATCAATATAAGCTTAGTAAATTCCCCAAAAAAATTTAAATTACTCTGTCATTCTTCTGTAATTAATGATGCAATATGAACAACTCTCTTTCATGAGTTGAATAATTTTTCCCAACATTTTCCAGTTTCTTAATGTTAGGGGAGTGATAATTATTTATATAGTCTTCCAAAGAAACATTATCCACACCTGGTAACAAGATCTTGTTAATAACAAGGAATTTTTTGTTGAAAACACGAGATATTAACTTTTGTTCAGAGAAATTGTTGACGATTCAGTCAAGTTAATAACTTTTTTTAATAACTCGTGCTATTAACTCCGATGTAAACGCAGCTTTATGCATCTGCATAAATAGGCGGAGCTTTGGTCATTATCAATGTCCATTCTTTGGAAAGAATATTCAAAATATCCTTCAAACTAACTCTCTATCAAAGAAGAGAGAGATTTAGTCCCACTAACTCTCTACCAGGAGAGAGAGATAGTGAGAGAGATAGAGATAGTGAGGAAGAGATTGTCGATAAAAGGTTTCTGAGGTGAAAAACAGCATTTTTCAACGTTGGCTTTGAAGATATCGCTCGACCGAGCATTATTTGCACATGTAGAGAGATTCACTCTCAACCGTCAGAATACTTCATAAATCACATGAATGTGCCGCTATTCAACCAACACTGCCACTCATATGTGGATAAGTTAAGTGAAAAAAGAACGGACGTTGAAAATTGTTGGGTTTTGCATATTAATATCACAGCAGGAAGCCAGTTTGCCGTTAAGTCATATGTATGTAATTGGCTGGTCGTCGAGAGATGGCTCTTCTTTTAGTATTTATCCACGGTATAAATTTCAATCTCTCCTCTCGTCTAACCGATAATTATTCCCTTATTCTCCCTGTCTCTCTCATCCTTTCTCTCTCTTTCCACCACTTCCTCACCCTCACAGTCCAGTGATGACTCTTCTTTCAGTATTTATCCACGGTATAAATTTCAATCCTCTCCCCTCTTCTAACCGATAATTATTCTCTCACTCCCACTGTCTCTCTGTCACTCTCACTCACACTCTCTCTCTCCATCTCTCTCTGTCCCACTTCGTCACCCTCTCACTTTTACAGCCATCCTCATTGAATAAGCGTTTGGCAAACATTTCAGCTACGAACAGCTCTCACCTGAAGAGCCATGAATATGCAACCTAATCTGAATATTTAGATCTCTTGTCATTTCCCTCCCCACATCTTATTCTACCTACCTCCTCCTGTTCATCACCATTTTCTTCTTCATCTTCATCAATTTATCCATCCATCTGTACTGTGGTGAGGTCCACGTTATAATGGCAGTGGAAATAGATGGGAGAAAGACGTTGCCGAACATTTTCTTGTTAATGCCTTCTATAGACGGTAGCTGAAACAGGTTTATTGATGTGAAATCAACTGTCCATTTTCGTTTAAAATAATCAATATTATATTTCAACAAGCAAGAAATTATATCTTTCAATAATCTCATAATGAATTTTCAAAATTGAGATGACATATTTTGTTAATTAATTATCGAATATCAGGGACTGAGCTTCCCTCTGTAGTACAAAAGCATAAACAATTCATTACGAAAGAAGTAGTTATAATAACATTCATAACATTCATACAGAAATGTTCTATCTAATCACAGTAAATTGAGATTAATTCCCAGAGGAATACAAAAATTTCCCTCACAAAGGCCCAGTTGCACAAAAGCCGGTTAAACATTAATCCTGATTAACATCACGTGAACCAAATCAGAGAAGACCATTTCAAAAAGATAGATCCACTGAAATTAATCGGGATTGAAAATAACCTGGCTTTTTTGCAACCGGCACTAAGTACCTGATTGAATGATTACAAAAGTTTTACAGATGAGTCATAATTTTGACAAAGTCCCACACACATGAACTCGCTCACTCACTTCCATCACCAACAGACGACGAAATAATTATTATCAGCTGTTTTTTCAAAGGATGTTAATAATTATCATTTTAATGTCCTTCAGCGAGTTTTCCCAAGGATGAGACCTAGTGCAATCGAATCTTCATATTATAAACCTACTATGTTCTGAATTTCGTAAGAATCGTTAGAGCTGTTTTCGAGATCTGATGAAATACGGTTTCGAAATACCGGTGAAATACACGTAGAAACATATAAACATCTGAACATCCAAACATATAAACAGAAGTTGCTCGTTTAATAGTACATGTATAGGATTGTACATTGTTAAAAGTCGATCTGGCAACAGAGCAAAGCGAGAAAGAGATAGCGCTATCAGCTTTGTTGAATGATAGACAAGGATAGAAAAATCTGAAAAATAAAACGGATTTTCCATGAAAGAGGTGGAGGATTGTTATACTAAAGGGGATTTCCAAAATGCAAACGCTAATGCTGTTGTATAATCTCATGTACCTCAAACTTCCAGAATATCTTATAAATAGCATCAATATTATGATTAGATTTTTTTACTTTCCTTGCCCTATTACCATAGGTAAGGAAAGTATTGCTTTCCAAAAAAAATTAAGGTACCCCAATTTCTAAATTTCTATACGTTTCAAGGTCCCCTGAGTCCAAAAAACTGGTTTTTGGGTATTGGTCTATATGTGTGTGTGTGTGTGTGTGTGTGTGTGTGTGTGTGTATGAGTGTATGTGCGTCTGTGTACACGATATCTCATCTCCCAATTAACGGAATGACTTGAAATTTGGAACTTAAGGTCCTTTCACTATAAGGATCCGACACGGACAATTTCGATCAAATGCAATTCAAGATGGCGGCTAAAATGGCGAAAATGTTGTCAAAAACAGGTTTTTTCGTGATTTTCTCGGAAACGGCTCCAACGATTTTGATCAAATTCATACCTAAAATAGTCATCGATAAGCTCTATCAACTGCCACAAGTCCCATATCTGTAAAAATTTCAGGATCTCCGCCCCAGCAATGCAGATAGATTCCCAATTATCAGGCTTCAGATACAATTGAAACAAAAAAAAATCAAGTGGAGTAGATTGAGCATGAAAATCTCTACAATTAATGTTAAGTAACATTTTAACCTAAAATTTAAAATAAGCTTTAAATTCGAGAAAATGTGATTATTCAATTGCAAATTACTGTTGATTCTATTAAATCATTTACTATGAAGAGATAGCAGACCTCATGTATGTCTCCAGCGTTATTGCCTTGTCACCAGCTGGCTCAAATCTTTGAATAGTAGACTTGTGATGCGCGGGAACACTAGTGTCAGGTGATAAATTTTAATAACGGCAAGGAAAGTTGTGTGAGTGCGCCACATTTTTTAGTTTTGTATAATTCCGAGTAGAACAGCATACAGAATTATTTCTCATTAATGAGTATGAATCCAATGAAATAATGTCAATCAGTATAGTTGAATCAGTGGAAATCACACTGATAGAATCAGATTTTAGTCTGAGAGGAATAGATCATGAACTGATCCAAATATAAAAATCATTGATTTATCAAAATACAATTGCTTATCAAACACTGCTACCAACCATTCCCCTCATCTTCATCATCATTTTCTTCATCATCTCCATCAGTTTTGGTAGAGAGTTAGTGGGGAGGATATTTTTAACATTCTTTCCGAAGAATGGACATTGATATGTCCAAAGCTCCGCCAATTTATGTAGATGCATAACAATATAATTATCTATAGTTATTATATTACAAATTACTTTTTCATATCATATACAGTTCAATAATTATTTTCTTAGTCTATATTATGTAAATTCATCTATAATTTTGCTGTATTGTAAGCTATTGTATATAAGTGTATAATTATATATTGTAATCTACATAAATAAAGTACTCAATCAATCAATCAATCAATTAATCCTTCCATCCGTTCTACATCTCTCTCAAACTCTCAGGAATGATAGGTACTACTTGACGAGAGGAACAATATGACGTCATCATATTGACGTCATCACTTCTATTCTTGAGTTATAAGCATTTGAAGATGAGTGATTTCTCTGATCTGTGAGTGGTGGAAACATTTTGTGTTTCAGTGAATAACTCACTCTGTATTGTAGCTAAACGTCCCATATTATAGCACAACACTTGTTAGGTTAACTCTATCCATAGTCCGAATATCTACCAAATTTGGGAGATTTTCATTTTTCATGGAATCCATGAATAAAAGTGCCGGTTGCACAACAGCCGGTTAAATTTTAATCGTGATTGATTCCACGAGAACCAATCAGAGAAGCCGTATTATCAAAAAGTACAGTCAGGAGAAACAGAACAGTGTGATAATATCGAAACGATGATGATCTCCCAGCTACCAGTTGGAATATACTTGTCTGACCGATTCTTCCAACATGTGCCATAAATTATCATCCTGCCACATCTCAAAATGAGAAAAGGGAAAGTGAAAAAAAATTGTGACCATCTGGCGTGGAAACAACCGCAACACTGTAAATTTCCCAGCAAATCTTTGGGAGAAAAACGTGGATGCTCATCCATCTCATACATATAAACATGACACTCTCTCTCTCTCAGTCCGTCTCACACACTTTCTGATTTTCACACAGCTTCTCTGTCACTCTCTCTCTCTCTCACAGTATCAGGAACGCTACCACTTTCTCAGTCTCTATCACACTTATCTGCATCTAACACTCATTCTTTCTCTCACACACTCTCTCTCTCTCTGCCAAGCATCCATTGAAGAAGGTGCAAGATATTCTCCCCAGAAAAATTAGATTGTTACTAGTCAAATCGCTCATATTCCCACATCTTATGTATTGTAATTCTGTGCTCAATGATATGCAAGTAACCTTAAACGATAAACTTCAGCGATGTCAAAACTATTGCCTCAGGTTTGTTCACTCTCTCCAACGCCATGAACGAATCACTCAAGCCCATATTGATAGTTCAACTTTAAAGTTACCTGATCAGAGAATGCTTCGTATAATCAAGCTTGTTAGGGACATTTTAATATATGGTGAACCAATCTATTCCAAAAACGATTTTAAATTTGTATCTGAAGGTAGGAGAATTGATGCTTCCCACACTAGAACAGGTGAAAATACTCTAAGAATTCCAAATCATCGAACAACTATTTATACAAAATCCTACCTTGTTAGCGGTTGTCGTGCATGGAATGCACTCCCAAATCAAATTAGGTCCATAGAGTCGAGCGGGCTTCACCCGTACATTGAGACATTAACTTTTAGAAAAAATGGCTGAAACTGTCCAACCCTAGAGCAGCATGACATTCAATTAAACCTTCCTTAATACTTATTCTTATCCTTTATAATCATTGCCCTCCACTCACAAGTAAAAATTATGGTTTTTCTCTTTATTATTTCTCTCATGTGAATTTAGCATAAAAAATGTGTATAGGCTACGTTTAAGATTGTTTCTTATTCTAACTCTTCCTCGAGTGGATCTTAGCAACCTTATTCTATATTCCTTCCCCTCTCTTTTGTATTATAATTTCCCCTTCATAATTCCCCAATTAGAATTATTATTATTTCTTCATGAACTTTCATAATCATATTATCTTGTTACTTACATGAACTAATCTCTTTTGTACAATAATTTCCCTTTGTCATTAACATTTTTTTTGGATTTAAATCTACTCATCTTTTTTCTAATGATAAATTTCACTCATTATTCCAATTATTATATCATATCGATTTTCTAATTATTGGGATTAACTTTTTCTTTATTTTTTTCCCTTATTATTATTATTTACTCTTTTCTGTTAATTGATTAAATTAAATGATTTATCGTTTCTATGATTTGGTTTTTACTTATTGATACTTTTTTCTTCATTTTTTTCGCTTAGACATAATATTTCGTTTGATTTTTCAACTTTCTTTTTTCACGGTTATGTGCTGAAGGGGAGGGTATCCTTGATACCCTCTCTGAGAATGGACTTCTTAAGGTCCAAACTTCACCGTTTCATGTGAAAACATTACAGTAGTACCTCAATATTATTGTAGAACTCATCAGTTCAATATGATTCACCATGTCATTCTACCGCTACTGGTATTTATTTTCAACGCTAGAACGTAAGTTGATATATGTTTTGTTAAACACATGAATAAAGGAATCTGAATCTGAATCTCACACACTTTCTGATTTTCACACAGCTTCTCTGTCACTCTCTCACACTCTCTCCCTCTTTCTCTCTCTCACAGTATCAGGAACGCTATCACTTTCTCAGTCTCTATCACACTTATCTGCATCTAACACTCATTCTCTCTATCACACTCTCTCTCTCACACTCTCTCTCTCTCTCTCTCTCTCTCTCTTTACACCATTCAGCATTCCTCATATTGAAAGAAAATATTCCGATCTACCTGTATAGACAATATATTAGGATGAGTTACGTTCACGACTTTCAAACTAGAGCTGCTCATTGTTTGCTCCATGTTCCAACACATAGAACTTCAATGTTTGGTGCTTCGTGCCTTGCCATGTCCGTGAGGATAATAAATTAATTTGATGAACATAAATTGAACTCAAATAGTGTGGCACAATTCAAATAACTTTATAAAGAACTACAGTTAAAAGGATATGAAAGTTAATTTCAATGTTTTTCTTTCTTTTCTCAGTTATCAAGTGATTAACAGTTTAATTCTCTTAAACCTCAAGATTATTTTCACAAAGTGATGACAATATGAATACTTCCATGAAATTATGAACTCCCGTTCAGAACACTTGAAAATAACAATTTATGTATTAAGAGCGTAATGCGCGACTTCATCGCTCGCGCAAAACAGTTATCACGCGACCTGAAGCGAAGCGTGATAATTTTGCAAGAGCGATAAAGAAACATTACGCGTGAATTACATACAAAATCTTTTCTACAACTGCCCAAACCTGTTAAATTAATTATATCGGCGGAGTTACAATTACCGACATTTTAGGTTAAGATCTGACTTTTTGGGGGGCTGCTTACCATCAGCTGATAAGCGAGTGTGGAGAAACTCTTCTGCGCATGCGCGAATGATTGGCGAGCGTAAAGAAAATCTACTGTGCATGCGCGGATGATTAGCGAGTGAAAAAGTAGATTCTCTTCGGAAATAAGCTGTTTTAGGGGGAGAATTGAGTATGTAAATTCTTTCTTCACGCGCAGTTGTAGAATAGTTATTTGTGCAACTAGTGCGCAAAGTGACAGTTTGCTGCACTGAAAGAAACGATTACGCACTAGCTGTAGGTGAGGGTGGAATGGCTTCTTGAGTGCAGAGAAAGAACTTTGCGCACGTATTCCACATTACATTTTTCCTACAGTTACCATTGAATATGAAAAGTGGGTAATTATGGATAAAATGATGGCTGAAATCCATCAAATGTTTGTGTGTGTGATGCTGCTATTAATAACAGCCTTAATTCATTTAAAAATTAATAATCCAATTGAAGTTGAAAATTCTCAGCCGAAGTTCTCATTCTTATTCATTCAAGAATCGGGAAAAATACAGGTAAAACAAAAAATTCGCATTCATAATACACACCTACAGCTGGTTGGAATGGCTGCAATATGGCTGAACCGACAAGCACGCGACCTAGCAGGAAGAATCGTACCTAACTTCGTTTCATCCAGCTAAAAACAGTATTTTAGATATTACACTTATTGTTAACTAAAATTACCGAAAAATACTATAAGTAAACTAAAAAATATTCATAAAATAACATAGACAACAGAGAATATCTTATTGTAGTATATTCTAATGTTATTTTATTAATTCTATTGACATGGATTTCGAACGGTAATTATTTAACCTGAAAATTCGAATTTCATAATGTGTGTTTGCTACATTTCTCATTGCTTGAAGTTGAAATAATTATTACTGTCAATAGAAAATAAACATTTTTTTTTTATTATTAAATGATGAGAAGTTATTATTTAATTATGATTTTGATAAACATTATTCTTGTTTTGGATTTCTATATTGGGATTTTATCATAAATGTAGGGTAGCCATTGGAATGATTCTTATCTAAATCTAACCACAGTCAATGTTACCAACTTAATTTTTGTTTTCGTGCACTAATCCTCCATATAACCCACCAACTATTTTGTGTTGCCATGTTGCAAATCTGGAGTGCAGAAAACATTTTTCCCGCACTAGAGGGGAAAAGTGATTCTTTGCGTTCTGTAATCAGTGCAGGAATGTCCACTTTTCAAGTTAACTGAAGGAAATAGTTATTTGTGCAACTAGTGCGCAAAGTCACAGTTTGCTGCACCCAAAGAAACGTTTATGCCCGAGCCTAACTTTGGGCACGTATTTCACATTTAATTTTTCCTACAGTTACCATTGAATATGAAGAAATGGTAATGATGGGTAAAATTCCCTGAAATCCATCAATTTATTGTTTTTCTGTGTAATTTTATCATTAATAAAAACCTCAATTTATTCAGAATTGAATAATAATGATGAGTAATTCAATTGAAAATTTATGTGACTGCTTGAAGGGGGTTTATCTTATGTAAGCATTGAAATGACTATAATGAAGGCACATATTGGCAAGGCACCGCTGTTCTCCACTGCCATTATAACGTGGGCCTCACTATGAGTATATTACCAACTTAATTTTGATTTTGCTGCACTGGTGCTCCATATAACTAACTATTTTGTGTTGTCATGCTGCAAATCTGGAGTACGCAAAGTACTTACTTTGCGCACTAGTGCGGAAAAGTGATTCTTTGCGGCCTGCAATCAGTGCAGAAATGGTCACATCCAAGGTATCTGTAGGAAAACCAATTTTCTGACTCCATCTGTTTAAAGTCTAGAACTTAGCTGAATACCCAGCTCGGAAACCGACCCTAAACTGTTCAAACAGAAAACTGTTTATTGTTGGGGGAACAAATTCAAGGATATAATCCCCTTCAACAACAGTCAATAGGAATGATTGCAGGTAAACTAAACTTCAAAAGTTGAGTAAGGATCAGTTGCCATTTCACGAGAACTCGCTCTCAAATGAACAGCTTGCTATCGATGTTAGCAGAAATCAGAATCTGACAGACAAAAAGGAAATCAGACACAGGGAAAAATCATATTTTCCTCAACAGTAAAACGGAAGCTTCACAAAATACATCCCAGCTAAAGGTATCGAGTGACTTGCTAGCTCTTTTACAGTTTTGTCAGCGGGAAAAAAAGCGAGAGAGTGGAAGAGGGGGTGAGTGAGAGGGAGTGAGAGAGTGGGAGAGAGAGAAGAGAGGAGGGAATGAGAGTAAGAAATGAATATATATCTGACTCTGCTACTGTGAATGTGCAGGTGAATGCTATTTTTCTCACTCCTCTTTTTGTTCCACTCCTTATTTTTCTTCTTCTCTTTCTCTTCTTCTTATCCTTATTCTTCTTCTTCTCCTTCATATCCTCCTCCTCTTCCTCCTCCTCCTCCTCCTCCTCCTCCTCCTCCTCCTCCTCCTCCTCCTCCTACTCCTCCTACTCCTCCTCCTACACCCCCTTCTCCTACTCCTCCTCCTACACCTCCTTCTCCTACTCCTCCTCCTACACCTCCTCCTCCTACTTCCCCTTTCCCTTCTTCTTCTTCGTCTTCTTCTTCTTCTTCTTCTTCTTCTTCTTCTTCTCTTCTTCTTCTTCTTCTTCTTCTTCTTCTTCTTGAAGAAAACATGATTTTTACTTTCCTTGCCCTATTATCATAGGTAAGGAAAGTATTGCTTTCCAAAAAAATTAAAGTACCCTTATTTCAAGTTTTCTATACGTATCAAGGTCCCCTGAGTCCAAAAACATGATTTTTGGGTGTTGGTCTGTGTGTGTGTGTGTGTGTATGTGTGTATGTCTGTGAACACGATAACTCCATTCCTAATTAACTGATTGACTTGAAATTTTAAACTTAAGGTCCTTATACCATAAGGATCCGACAATAAGAAATTCAATAAAATTCAATTCAAGATGGCGGATAATTACTAAAGAACCATGTTTTTCACGGTTTTCTCTAAAACAGCTCTAACGATTTTCTTCAAATTTATACCATGGATAGCTATTTATAAGCCCTATCAACTGACATAAGTCTCATTTCTAGGGAAATTGCAGGAGCTCCGTAATATTCTTGAGAAAAATGGCGGATAATGACTAAAAAACCATGTTTTTCACGATTTTCTCGAAAACGGCTTCAACGATTTTCTTCAAATTTTTACCATAGATAGCTATCCATAAGCCCTATCAACTCACATGAGCCTCATTTTTGGGAAAATTGCTGGAGCTCCGTAATATTCTTGAGAAAAATGGCGGATAATTACTAAAATAACCATGTTTTTCACAATTTTCTCAAAAATGACTTGACCGATTTTTTCAAATTCATACACTGTATAGTTATTTATCAGCTCTATCAACTGGCATTAGTCTTTCTCTTGGGAAAACAATGGTGGGTCCACCCCAACCTTGAGAAATGGACTTTTTAACCTCCTTCTCGTGCATGAGCTAGATAGGTAGAGCAGTTTATAAAAAGAACACAGTCATAGTCAAGATATTTCATCTGAAGAACAGCTGTTTTGACGACTTTTGAAAAAATCATAGAATTTCACAATTTACGCAAAGGAAAAAGTACTCTGAAAACAAATATATATACACATATAAAGTAGTCTGGTCGTAGTTTCAAATATGTTGCCGCCAATCGTCATTATGTTATTCCCCTAAATTATTCTTGTTTAAGAATGAGGCTCACAGTTCAATGAGCAAGGAAAGTTGTGTGAGTGTACCACACCAGATGTTTCTTATATGCATCATATCACATCGATATCAGCTATAGGAGGCAGTGACAAATCAGAGTCTTGCCAGTTCTTTTACAGTTTTGTCAGCGGGAAAAAAGAGAGGAAGAGAAGAGAGTGATTGATTGATTGATTGATTGAGTACTTTATTTATGTAGATTACAATATATACTGGCTTATACACTTATATACAATAGCTTACAATACAGCAAAATTATGGATGAATTTACAAAATATAAAATAAGAAAATAATTATTGAGCTGTACATAATATGAGGAAAAAAACAATTTGTAATAACTATAGATAAAATAGATAATATTGTTATGCATCTACATAAATTGGCGGAGCTTTGGACATATCAATGTCCATTCTTCGGAAAGAATATTAAAAATATCCTCCCCACTAACTCTTCACCAGAAAAAAGTGAGAGAGAGAGTGAGAGAGTCAGACAGAAAGAGAGCGATAAAGAGAAGAGAGGAGGGAATGAAAGTGAGAAATGAAGTCAAAGCAAAATGAGTGAGGAAAAAATTGCTATGTATCTGTCTCTGCTACAGTGAGTGTGCAGGTGAATGCTATTTTTCTGTTTTTCTCACTCCCCATTTTTTCTTCTCCTTATTATTTTTCCTCTTCTTCTTCTTCTTCTTCTTCTCTTCTCCACCTCCTCCTCATCCTCCTCCTCCCCCTTTCCATTCTTCTTCTTCTCCTTCTTCTTCTCTTCTTCTTCTTCTTCTTCTTCTTCTTCCTCCTCCTCCTCCTCTCCTTCTTCTTCTTCTTCTTCTCCTTCTTCTCCACCTTCTCCTTCTTCTCCTCTTCCTCCTCCTACTCCACCTTCTTCTTCTTCTCCTCCTTCCCCTTCTTCTCCTCCTCCTACTCCTCCACCACCTTCTTCTTCTTTTTCTTCTTCCACTTGTTCTACTTCTCCCCCTTTCCTTCTTCTCTCTCTTCTTCTTTCACTTATATGCATCATATAACACCGATATCAGCTATAGGAGGCAGTGACAAATCAGAGAATCGGCAACGCTTTTCTAACTTTCATCACTGCCATTATAACGTGATCCCCACTATAGCCTATCTCACCTTAAATTGAACCACATATAAACAAACGTGATCTGATGTGGATTTAATTCAGTTTCAACTGAAACTACGTTTGAACTGGCAACGTTGAATCGGCACTTGGTAGATGGAGCTAAGTGGATGATAGACCAAGAGATTTCGTATCCAATTTAACTCTGATTAAATCCTGTTAGAAGACATCATCAGCTTCTCCCATCAACTCTCGTTGCATTCTACCGTCAATCACGATTAAATTTAATTACCGTTTAATGTTATCGAATTAAGGTTGATTAGGAAGATAGGATGTTGAACTAAAGCATTAATTATTACACCTTGCTTTCTGTGTATCATACATTAATATCGGGGCACAGTGCTTCGCTCGTTATGTATTTATTGATGAACAGAACACAATTCTTCAAAATAATTGGGGAAAGACTAACAGGCACAGCTAAAAACTGTTTCCTTCCTGAATTCTGATTTATTATTAGAATATTTAGATATAATTTATTATTTTAAACGATAATATTACATCAATAAACCTGTATCAGCTACCTTCTATAGAGGGCATTGACAAAACAGAGGATCGGCAACGTTTTTCTTCCAACTTTCTCCAATGCTATTATAACGTGGACCTCACTATAGCCTATACACTACTAGCCGTCAGGCTCGCTTCGCTCGCCATATCCGTCTAGCCAGGGGGCTCCGCTCCCTGGATCCCCGACTGGGTCTTCCAAGAATGAAACCAGCAGGCTCGCCTGCATTTTTCATTTGTAGAACGATCATGATAAAAATGCTCAAATGAAAAATCCAGGTGAGCGAAGCGAGCCTGCTGATCTCATTCTTGGACGATCCAGTCGTGGGTCCAGGGGCGGAGCCCCCTGGCTAGACGGATATGGCGATCGAAGCGAGCCTGACCGCTAGTAATATAATAAGTCATTATGGAGGTGAACCACTGAAATTATTTCTTTGTCAATCTCAACCTTGTTGCAGTAGCAAAAGTCTTCGGGGTGATCACAGCATTAAATTTTTATTTTCGTTTGATAATAATGACGGAAAAGCCTCTCGATAGAAATGATTCAAGGGTGTCAACATAATAATAATCACATCTCAACCCACAATGCGAGCAGCCCACAATGAAAAGAGTCCTGGATTAATCCCGTTTGCCGACTTGCAAGCTTTCAAATAATGGAATGAAATAGAATGAATCCCTCAAACAGGGATTTGATTATGCCAGCACATCAATTCTATCGTGATAATACAGATTTACAGGATTCGTCGACAATAGAAGTGAGTGATTGCAATCAAAAGTTGACTGGCTTCAATCTGACAAAGTTGACACTTGAAAATAAATTGCTAGATTCAGCTCTTGAAAGTTGAAAGTTGATTGTGAAGCGCAAACTTCGCTCCACAAGAGATTATAATATGAGAGAGAGATAGAGTGTGAAAGGGAGAGAGATAGAGAAAGTGAGCAAGAGACAGTGAGAAAGTTGGACTTGGAGAGAAAGAGAGTAAGAGGAAGACGGAGAAAGGAAAAGATGAGAAGAGAGAGAGAGTGATAGAAAGTGAGCTACTTAGTTCCAGATTTCCAGAGAATCATTACAGACGTTTCAAGATCCGGTGACACATAATAGTATCTTAAGTCACAAGGACGGGAAGGGGCCTTTTGCAGGCGAGAACGATGTTTCTAGTCGAGGCGTTAGCCGAGACTAGAATTCCATTCCGGCACTGCAAAAGATATTCACGTCCAAGTAACTTACACTATTTTTTTGTCATAATAATCTAGAAAAGAATAATTGGGAAACAGAAAACATTACCTTCTTGTGCTGAAATTACTACATGCATTCTATAAACATAACCTAGTTTACACGTTTCGAATCAGGATTTCCAAAGACCTTAAAGAGATATAGACCCACAATGCCTATGTCTTCCAATGATAGCTCTTACTTGAAATTGAAGGCCGCCATTGGGGTATTTAGCACGAGTATATATCTATATATATTTGTAATACATAGATCACAAAGGCATTGGTGGCATTGGTATGTAATAATCTTTTGTGTTGCCCCTCAATGGCGGATTTCAATTCCAAGTACGACACTAGCGCTGTATGTGAGTCTATGCATCTTTAAGTCTTTGGGAATTTCATGATTGTAGTTGACAAAACTTCCACCTGGAGCGCTAAGAGGCGATTTTTGTACAAGTTTTCAAGACCAGTTATAGAATAGACACGGCCCATTGTATATTCATACTGAAAGTCTATGAAGCCAACATCTACTGCCATATCGCCAAATCGTGACGTCAGCATCGAATAGAAAACTTTTCTGTAGAATTTGTTCACATTGTTTTCCATAGCAGATTGTGTCTATTCCAGCAGGAACGCAGCGGGAGTTTACCATTTCAATGAATAATAATTTTTCGCCACACTGCACAGAAAGCAGCTGTTTTCCAGTCCCTACGTAGATCTGAAAGACATTGTTTGCAGACGACTCTCGTCTGACGTCAGAACAGGTTTCTTTTCAGAGTACCTTTTCCAGCCGCTAACATGGAACTTAGAAAGGTGATCAAAAACAGGTGATCAAAAAACTTTTAATTATTTGTGTTCATTATTCAATAAAAACATTTATAATAATATCATCTTATTGTCATTTGAAAGAATAGAAAAGTATAAACTCAACCTCCCACATAATTGAACATAATCTTTTACGTTATTTAGATGAATCAGAATGAAAAATAAAAATACTTGGAGAATTTCCTGATATTCAGATTACCTCAGATTTGCTAGAGCTATGACCTTCCACTTCTGCTTTTGGAAGTGCTTAGTAAACAATTATTATTATTTTATATATTATATATTACCTAATATTCTGATCTACCTGTATAGACAATATATTAGGATGAGTAACGTTCATGACTTTCAACCTAGAGCTGCTCAACGTTTGCTCCAAGTTCCAACACATAGAACTTCAATGTTTGGTGCTTCGTTCCTTGCCATGTCCAACTCAAATAGTGTGGCACAATTCAAATAACTTTATAAAGAACTACAGTTAAGAAGATATGTAAGTTAATTTCAATGTTTTTCTTTCTTTTCTTAGTTATCAAGTGATTAACAGTTTAATTCTCTCAATCCTCAAGATTATTTTCACAAAGTGAAGACAATATGAATACTTCCATGAGATTATGAACTCCCGTTCAGAACACTTGCAAATAGCTATTTATGTATTAAGAGCGTAATTCGCGACTTTATCACTCGCGCAAAACAGTTTTGCAAATAATTTTGCAAGAGCGATAAAGAAGCATTACGCGCGAATTACATACGAAAATTTTTCTACAACTGCCAAAACCTGTTAAATTACTTATATCGGCGGAGTTACAATTACCGACCTTTTAGGTTAAGATCTGACTTTTTGGGATGCTTACCATCAGCTGATAAGCGAGCGTGAAGAAAATCTACTGTGCATGCGCGGATGATTAGCAAGTGAAAAAGTAGATTCTCTTCGGAAATAAGCTGTTTTAGGAGGAGAATTGAGTATGTAAATTCTTTTTTTACGCGCAGTTGTAGAATAGTGTTATTTGTACAACTAGTGCGCAAAGTGACAGTTTGCTGCACCGAAAGAAAAGTTTACGCCCGAGCCGTAGGCGAAAAATAGCGTGTGTGTGGCGAAAAATAGCGTTTTCGCCCCACTTGGATGTAATGAGCTGGTTTTCGTGCGTCATAATATGGAGGCCGAAAATGATTGTTTTCTGACCAGGCCGGTAAAAGTTTTACGGCCCTAGGGCTGTAAAATAACCTTGAAGTCAGCTGATTCTGATTTGATGTGAACATGTTTACAAAATGGTTTATGAAACGGAATCCGTTTATGCTTCTAGAATTGAATAAAGTATTTTGCAATAAGATCCTATCATTCTATTGGATAATGAAATACAAATAAGATATTATAAAATATTCAAATTCAATTTTCAGAGTATAATAGAATCTAACCTCAAACCTGCTTTTAATCGTACTGCGTACTGCGTTTAATCGTTTATCACGAGACCTGGTGGATAATTTTCGAACTACTTGGGCAATATCCATGGTGCTAAACGTTTTTTACAAATAGTTTATGTAACGGAATCAGTTTATGCTTCTAGAATTGAATAAAGTATTCTGAACGGAATCAGTTTATGCTTCTAGAATTGAATAAAGTATTCTGCAAAATAATACTATCATTTTATTTGAATGAATGAAATACAGATAAGATATAAATATTATAAATTATTCAATTCGATTTTCAGAGTAGGATAGAACTTCTAACCTAAACTTCCGAAGTCATGACAACAAGCATTGTTGACGTTGACATTCAGATTGGCCAATTTCAAGTGTGCTAAAACAGCTGATCAAAAAACTTTTCATTATTTGTGTTTATTATTCAAGAATGAAACATTCATAATAATATCATCTTATTGTCATTTGGAAGAATAAAAAGTATAAACTCAACCTCTTACATAATTGAACATAATCTTTTAGGTTATTTATACAATCAGAATAAAAATAAAATACTTGGACAATTTCCTGATATTCAGATTACCTCAGATTTGCTAGAGCTATGACCTTCCTGTTTTGCTTTCAGAAGTGCCTAATAAACAATTATTCTTATATTATATATTATATTACCTAATATTCTGATCTACCTGTATAGACAATATATTAGGATGAGTAACGTTCATGACTTTCAACCTAGAGCTGCTCAACGTTGCTCCAAGTTCCAACACATAGAACTTCAATGTTTGGTGCTTCGTTCCTTGCATGTCCAACTCAAATAGTGTGGCACAATTCAAATAACTTTATAAAGAACTACAGTTAAGAAGATATGTAAGTTAATTTCAATGTTTTTCTTTCTTTTCTTAGTTATCAAGTGATTAACAGTTTAATTCTCTCAATCCTCAAGATTATTTTCACAAAGTGAAGACAATATGAATACTTCCATGAGATTATGAACTCCCGTTCAGAACACTTGCAAATAGCTATTTATGTATTAAGAGCGTAATGCGCGACTTTATCACTCGCGCAAAACAGTTTTGCAAATAATTTTGCAAGAGCGATAAAGAAGCATTACGCGCGAATTACATACGAAAATTTTTCTACAACTGCCAAAACCTGTTAAATTACTTATATCGGCGGAGTTACAATTACCGACCTTTTAGGTTAAGATCTGACTTTTTGGGATGCTTACCATCAGCTGATAAGCGAGCGTGAAGAAAATCTACTGTGCATGCGCGGATGATTAGCAGTGAAAAAGTAGATTCTCTTCGGAAATAGCTGTTTTAGGAGGAGAATTGAGTATGTAAATTCTTTTTTTACGCGCAGTTGTAGAATAGTGTTATTTGTACAACTAGTGCGCAAAGTGACAGTTTGCTGCACCGAAAGAAAAGTTTACGCCAGGCAAAAATGTTTTTCCGGCTCTCAATCTTTTCTAGTCCTCGGCCTACGGCCTCGGACTTGAAAACCGATTTCGAGCCGGAATAATCTCATTTTCTGCTCTAGGTGCGAAATATACTATTTGTCATACTTACTCAATTGCAGCTGTTTTCCATGCATTAAATCAAGCTGTTTGAAGAACAAGAAAACAAGTGATTTCCATTACAGCATACTATACTGTAAAGAGATCATTTATGTTCTCTTTACAGTCGAGTATGTTAGGACTCTACTGAGTCCTAATAACATCTGAGTAATTAATATTCTAACTCAAAAAATTAAAGAACTCATTTGAGGAGTTTCAAGTTATAAAAATTCATCTGAAATCTTATAATTTAGGCCTTTATTATTCTATTTGAGCTGAAAGGGTCTGTCTGTTATGAACTAGTTTCTGTTTCTCAGCAATATTATTCTTTCTCAGATAAGTATGACAAAAAATATTGTACGTAACTTGTACGGTAACGTATTTATCACATTCGTATGATAATTCTCAACTACGTTTCGGGCAGAAACAATCATACTTATGCGGTAAATTATCATTACCGGACTTGTTACGTGAAGTACTATTACATCCCTCCGAAATAGACACAATCTGAGAGTTTTCTATCCGATGATGACGTCACGATTTGGCGATATGGCAGTAGATGCTGGCATCAGGGGCTAGACTTCCCAGCGTGTCTATTCTATAACTGGTCTGAGTATGCTGCAATAAGAATCATATGTTTATTTGTTCTACAATCAGCTGTTCACCGGCTTGATTTCATGGATGTAAAACAGCTGAAAGTGAATATTTTTCTATAATTATCTGATTCCCATTCTATATAATACTTATTTTACCTTTTATGCACATACCAACTTGAAAGAGAAGATGTGTGAGTGTGTGTGTGAATGTAGCATTAAAACTTTTTTCACTGACCTCCTACTTGCATACAAATGTAAATAATTAGCAAGTAGTATTTTATTTTGACAGGAACTAACTGTATAGAAGTTTATATCTTTATTTCACTGAGTTGTGTTTTTTTTGTCAAAATAAAAAACGATTTGATTGATTTGAATGACTATGACAAAAACATATAAACTGAAATCGCTCGCTTGATATTACTTTCCTTGCCCTATTACCATAGGTAAGGAAAGTATTGCTTTCCGAAAAAAATTAAGGTACCCCAGTTTGTAAATTTCTATACGTTTCAAGGTCCCCTGAGTCCAAAAAAGTGGTTTTTGGGTATTGGTCTGTATGTGTGTGTGTTTATGAGTGTATGTGCGTCTGTGTACACGATAATATCTCATCTCCCAATGAAACGGAATGACTTGAAATTTGGAACTTAAGGTCCTTTCACTATAAGGATCCGACACGAACAATTCCGATCAAACTCAATTCAAGATGGCGGCTAAAATGGCGAAAATGTTGTCAAAAACAGGGGTTTTCGCGATTTTCTCGAAAACGACTCGAACGATTTTGATTAGCGCCCCATCAATGCTAAGTTCGATTTTAGATTCCCAATTATCAGGCTTCAGATACAATTTAAACAAAAAAAATCAGGTGGAGTAGATTGAGCATGAAAATCTCTACAATTAAAGTTAAGTAACATTTTCACCTAAAATTGAAAATAAGCTCTAAATTCGAGAAAATGTGATTATTCAATAGCAAATCATTTTTGATTCTATTAAATCATTCACTATGAAGAGATAGCAGACCTCATGTGTCTCTCCAGCGTTATAGCCCTGTCACCAGCTGGCTCAAATCTTTGAATAGTAGACTTGAGATGCGCGGGAACACTAGCGTCAGTTGATCAATTTTCATAACGGCAATGAAAGTTGTGTGAGTGCGCCACACCAGATTTTTTTGGGATAGCATCAGTTAATGAGTATCAAAATGCACGTGTTTGTGGCGCTTGAGTCTGTACGCAGCCTCAACTACATTCGTCAATCACGCTCGAGGCAATATCTCCGACAGTTCTATTGATGTGTATTGGAACAATGTAACAATTTTGAACCACTTTCCTTTTGCATTACTGGAAGGAAGATCTGTATTAAATCCATCCATGTTGGCATGTTCATCCTAAATTCCAGTTTAAAGGAAATAGAGAACAGGAAGACCATATCATAAAGATTTCAGTTGAAACGTAACGTGGGCTGTGGAGTGGCAAAGGATGAGTGGGTGGGGGAACAATGAAAGGGAGAGGAGGGGTGAATGATGAGGTGGAAGAGGAGGAGGAGGAGGAAGAGGTTAAACTAGCACAAAACAGAAACCTAGCTTGGAAAACGCTGAGCTTCCCTGAAATGTGGTTTTGCACTCTGAGAACAATAAATTTTGGCCAGTTGTAATCCTCTTGCTACCCCTCCTCCTCCTACTCCTCCTCATCGTCTTCCTTCTTCTTGCCCTTTGAGAGGGTTCACATTCAAATGGATTCCAGCGCCGCCTTGATTCTATTCGGCCCCTCTTTCATCCATTAATCGCCCACCCTCTCTATACAATTTTCTCAGAGATTCGGCAACATTTAAGACAGAAGAGAGTTGCCGCCTCGTAGTTGGGTTATTCCGTTCTCAATTCACCGATTTCTTACTAGAACTCGCGCTTCGCGCTCAGCTGGGAGCTCCGCGCTCAGCTGAGGGCTTCGCCCCCTGCACCGCAAGTAGGGTGGGTTAGCAGCCTCCGCGCTTCGCGCTCCGGCTGGGATGCGGGCTTCGCTCGCCTAATCTCCTTTTATGACTGTATACGGTTGGATAGCAGCCTCCGCGCTTCGCGCTCCGGCTGGGATGCGGGCTTCGCCCGCCTGATCTCTTTCTATGACTGTATATTATTATTATTATTATTTTTATTGCATCCCAAACATCCGAATAATCAGACTGGGGATAAGTCAAAAAGAGCAACCTAAAGGAGGTTCTCACACATATCATAATACATTAAAATACTGTATTATACAATAGTCACATGAAATATTAATAAATATATATACAGTATATAAAAACGCAGTTAGTCAAGATTACCTATGTACAAGGACCTGGGAAGAATCAAAGACAAGGAACAATAATATATCACTCCTGCAGAAACTCATCCACAGAATAGTATGGCCTTTCAAGTAACAGCCTCTTTAACATTCGTCTGAATCTTCGTAAGTCCGCCATGTCTCTAATATCCCGAGGTAATCTATTATATATTTTGGGCCCATATATTGCAGAGATTTTTCAAACATGGCGGTTCTATGAGCAGCCACTGATAGGGAGGCTGAGTGCCTTGTATTGTAACTGTGGATTTCATTATTGCGGGTGAAGTTGGTAGGTTTTTGTGAACGTATGAACAGATCTCCAAGATATACAGTGACGGCAGTGTAAGTATCCTGCTACTCAGGAATAGTTCTCGACAGGGATATTGGGGGGCTTACCAAAAATAACTCTTAATGCTTTTCTGAGATCTAAATACTTGGATGAAGAATTTTGATCTTCCCCAAGGGTTATGCCATACTTGAGGAAAGGAAAAAGATAACCGTAATATACCACCATTGGGCTTTGAAGCTCAATGTGTTTTTGAGCACTCGCAGAGAGAAAATAGCCGAGTTAACCCTGGAGCATATTTTTTGAGTGTGTACTGACCAGTCCAATCTACTATCCAGTGTTACCTAGAAGATCAACAGCAACGCTCTGCTGGGGTACACTCAAATCAGCCAACTCATTAAAGTTTCTGGATGCAAAATGGGGGGGTTGGAAGGTAATGAACTTGGTCTTACTTGAGTTCATAGACAGACCATTTGCAGCAAACCATTTCTTGATATTCAGTAGCTCTACCTGTGTTTTGGTGACTACAGCTCTCAAACTTGAATTAGTGATAATAGATGATGTGTCATCGGCATACTGAATAAGTGGCTTAGTAGAGCAAGATGACAGATCATTTACGTATATAATAAATAATGTGGGACCAAGAATGGAGCCCTGTGGTACACCAGCATTGATTACAGCCCATTTTGATTGATAATTTTTATTGTAATGGTTTATTAGGGTGGCCTGCATCCTCTCTTTCAAAAACGAATTGAACCACCACAGCTCCCTTCCCCGAATGCCATATTTTCTGAACTTTTCAACAAGAATATCATGATTTACGCAATCGAATGCTTTTGACAGATCGCATAGCACTCCACATACCTGCTGGGAGGCGTCTAAACTTGCCGACACAGTATTGAAAAATTTTATTGGAGCTGCTTCTGTATCAAGTCCCCTTAAGAAGCCAAATTGTGTTTTTGAGACTATATTATTCACTCTCATAAAATGAAGAATTTGTTCATCAGCTGCCTTCTCAAAAAGTTTGGAAAAGGCTGTGAGGATGGCAATGGGTCTGTAATTGTTTAAGTCCTCTTTGTCATCTTCCTAGAAAATAGGTCTTATCAGTGCATACTTCATTTTATGAGGGAACTCGCCAACAGTAAAAGACTGGTTGAGGATCCTGGACAAGGATTCAGACAATATATCAGCAACCATCCTGAAAACTTTCACTGGAATTTCATCCCATCCAGCTGAATTTTTATTTTTAAGCGATTTAATGAGCACCTCCACTTGCTTGGGACTAAGAAGTTTAAATCTCATCCTAGAGCTGCAGTTACCTACCACGTTTCTTGTTGAAGCAAGCAGATTGTGAGTACTTCCAACACGGTTTGGAACATCGATGAAAAAACTGTTAAAATCCTCTGCTGCTGAACTAGGATTGATTCTTGCTCTGGATGGGATTATACTTGCTTTATTCTTGTGCTTACCTAGCTCAATTTCACTATGTCCCATGCGGCCTTTACTTTGTTGTTGGCTATCTCTAAGTACTTTTCATGATATTTCCTTTTGGCAAGTTCAATGACACTTTTGATATTCTATTATACAATCTGTAATAATTTCAAGTTTTGATCCTGTTTTTCCATGTACAGTTTATGTAATTCTCTTATCTTCCTACTTGACGTTACAATTCCAGCAGTATCCAACCCTTTCTATTATTTGTTTTTATAAATGGCACAGAATGTTTCATTGAATATAGGCAGGAATTTTCCTAGAAAGCAATCAGAGTTCTCATTGACTGTGAGAGACTCATTGAAATCCCAATTACAACAGAGAGCTGTCTCTGAATACCTTGAAGTTGTTAATAGAGTTTTCTCATTTTCACACTTTTTCGAACTTTTGACTCAGGTGTGACTCTCTCTGACATGGGTAAAAACAACCCCTCATGGTCAGAGAACCCCATGCTGAGGACCATTCCGTTGCTGACTTCCACATCATTTTAGGAAAGATATTGTCGACGCAGGTAGCAGAAATTGATGTTACTCTTCTGGGGTGTTGAAATTGGGGGATAAGGCATATGATGCCAAAATGTCAACCAAAGTTTTAGCATCATCGCTGTCACCAAGCAAGTCCACATTGAACTTGCTTTCTGTATACGGTTGGATAGCAGCCTCCGCGCTTCGCGCTCCGGCTGGGATGCGGGCTTCGCCCGCCCAATCTCCTTTTATGACTGTATACGGTTGGATAGCAGCCTCCGCGCTTCGCGCTCCGGCTGGGAGGCGAAGCCTAATCTCCTTTTATGACTGTATAGTGTTGGGTAGCTGCCTCCGCGCTTCGCGCTTTTCTCGATATCGGTCTGAATCTTCTACAATATTGAGGTCCACGTCATAAAGGCAGTTGAGAAAGATAGTAGAACAACGTTGCCGATACTCTGTCTTGTCAATTATTTATTTAGCATTTTGCAGATACACTTATAAAGCTAATGACTCTCAAATGTGTACATACTTACTTTACTCTATCTGACTCTACAGTCCTGGGTGGACCTTGGCCTCCTCCACATGACGCCTCCATACATCCTGCTCTTGTGCTATCTGCTGCCAGTTTGCCACACCTAGCACACGGAGATCTTCCACCACATCGCTGATCCATCTTCTTCTTGGCCTTCCTCTTTTTCGGGTGCCCATCATCCTTTCATCAAGCAGCTTTTGTGGTACTCTTTCATCTGTCATTCTTACCACGTGACCCAACCATTCTATTCTTTTTGCTTTGATATACACCTTATAATGTTTCTTTCGCCTGACCGAAAACTACACAACATCTCAAAGGAATTAGTAATATATTATAGTTTATATGTAGACATTTAACATATAAACTATAATATATTACCAATTCCTTTGAGATGTTGTGTAGTTTTTGGTCAGGAGAACATAAGTTTGTCTGACCGCCATAGACGGACATCTTGTCAATGCCTTCCATGGACGGTAGCTGATACAGGTTTACTCATGAAAATGTTAACTGTTCATTCTAGTTTAGAAATCATATGTTTCAAAAATTTCATAATACATTTCCATAATATGACATGGAATATTTTGTTAATTGATTATCAATTTTACATTGTTGAAAGACCATCTGGCAACAGAGGGTAGGGAGAAAGGGATAGCACTATCCGCGTTGTTGAATGATAGACGAGGATAGCAATACCATTGCTAAACGAAAACTGCCATTATAATGTGGGCCTCTCTATAGGTATTTTGCACTGCACATGAGACCCCACTTTTGACAGGCATGTTTATTTGGATGTGCATGACATAATGAACTCTCTGTATCATTGATTAGCTGTTCAAATGCCAAAGAATCATGTAAATACTATTTATAATACCACTTTACTTGTATGAGCTACTTTTTACTTTCCTTGCTCTACTACCATAAGTAAGGAAAGTATCGCTTTCCTTCCCCTCACTCACTCTTCCTCACCCCTTCCTCAATCACTCAACAATCCGTTACTTTCTTTCTCTTTCTAATCACTATCTCTCATCCATGCCCTCACTCTCTCACTCTTCCTCACCCCTTTCCATCAATCACTCCACAATACGTAGCTTTCTTTCTCCTTCCAATCACTGTTTCTCATCCTTCCCCCCACTCTCTCATCCACAACCATTTCCCTCAATCACTCCACAATACGTAGCTTTCTTTCTCTTTCCAATCACTGTTTCTCATCCGTCCCCTAATGCTCTCTCTCTCTCTCCCCTTTCCCTCAATAACTCCACAATCCGTTGCTTTCTTTCTCTTTCCAATCACTGTTTCTCATCCTTCCCCCCACTCTCTCATCCACAACCATTTCCCTCAATCACTCCACAATACGTAGCTTTCTTTCTCTTTCTAATCACTGTTTCTCATCCTTCCCCCCACTCTCTCATCCACAACCATTTCCCTCAATCTCTCCACAATACGTAGCTTTCTTTCTCTTTCCAATCACTGTTTCTCATCCATCCCCTCTCTCTCTCTCTCTTCCTCACCCCTTTCCATCAATAACTCCACAATCCGTTGCTTTCTTTCTCTCTCCAATCACTGTTTCTCATCCTTCCCCTCTCACGCTCTTCCACAACCCTTTCCCTCAATCACTCCACAATACGTAGCTTTCTTTCTCTCTCCAATCACTGTTTCTCATCCTTCCCCTCTCTCACTCTTCCACAACCCTTTCCCTCAATCACTCCACAAACCGTTGCTTTCTCTCTCTTTCCAATCACTGTTTCTCATCCTTCACCCCTCTCTCTCTTCCACAACCCTTCCCCACAATCACTTCACAATACGTAGCTTTCTTTCTCTTTCTAATCCTTTTCCTCTCGCTCACTCTCTCACTCACGCTCTCTTCCTCCTCAATTCTCCCCACTCCTTGAAAATGAGTGCACGGCAATCCATCTTGCTTGTATTGCAGAAGGTGGAGAAGAGCTCCATTCAAAATTGGCCAAATCTAAGATTCTCTTACAAGAGTCTCTGTTATGTTGCAGCTCTGGAATCCAGCCTTTCCATTCACAGAATTGTTGAAAAGGTCATACATGGAAAGCATCATCTCCACATTCTCTCCAGCAACAATGCTGCAACAAAAAATATAAGAATCTGTAGAAGAAAATGCATGAAGCTGGAACTGAAAGAAGCTCCCATTCCAGCAAACTTTTTCCGGCTTCAGATTTTTCCTCAGCAGGAGGATCTTTCGCATGTGAGCTGTTTAACATTTTCCTAGGGAAAGTTCAATTCTTCACTGAATCAAACTGATATGGTGGATGATATCTGGAGATAACCCGTACAAATGGATTGGTTCAACGTCAAACTACTATAATAGTGAGGTACATGCTATAGGCAGTGGAGAAAGATAGGAAAAAAACGTTGCCGATCCTCTGTCTTGTCATTGCCTTCTATAGACGGTAGCTGATACAGGTTTATTGATGTAATATTAACTGTTTATTCTCGTTCTAAATGATCAATTATTCTATCATATTCAGCGAGCAATTTCTGTATATATGTTTCTATTTTTATATCTGGTTATTTATGTTCAACGGATTTCGAGAACGGCTCCTACGATTTTCACGAAATTTGGAACATAGTAGGTCTATGATATGAAAAATCGATTGCACTAGGTCTCATCCCTGGGAGAACTCGCTGCAGTACATTGAAAGGATAATTCATCCTCAGGAAACAGCTGAGACTTTCGTCGTCTGTGGATAATAAAAGTGAGTCTGTGGAAAATCAAGATATCTCATCCCCGAAATTCATGAACATATGTATAGCCAGCTGTAAAGTTCAAACACCTTAGGGTTTGAAAGGTGAAATTATCCATAATTGATCCAAAATAATAATTATATTTCAGATAAAAACATATTTTTTCCTCCACCCACTGCCTAAAGTACTTACTTTATCCCTGAGACATAATACCAAAGTGTCACTTTTTCGCTCTCGGTAGTAAAAAACAGAAAAACCCCCTAGGGAGGAAAAGTGACTCCATTTAAATAACATGGGAAGCATCTCTATTTTAAAAAATCACATTGTAATGGGTAAGAAGGTCCAAGCTCAGAAAAAGGAGCATATAGAGTAGTCAGTCATTAAGCCAACTAAATTCAAACCAGATTTGATCAACATATGAAATATATGTTTGTATGCTAAAATTATTACAAACTTCATATCACTATAATAAAAAATGTATAAATATTTTTTTATATTACATGCTATCCAAAATACCAGCCAACGAATATTCCTTTCTAACTAATCGAATTTGAAACGGGAACTTCATCATAGCTGTAGTTGTGCCATTGTTGTTACAACTTTTGCCGACAGATAGCGCTGTCGGCGGAGAACTGTGATTAGAAGCCAGCTGTTTCTGTTTACTTTTTAGATTATGTTGTAACACATTGTTTGGTCAAGTATGTTTTTAAAAATTATTTCATTTGCAGTTTTTATAAAAATGTAGGTGGAGGGAAAATGTTGTGTATATCACGAGTGAAAAATGTTTTCTCCCTGAGGAAAATTGTTGCCCTCGGCTTCGTCTCGGGCTTCAAACTTTTCCCTCAGGGAGAAAAAACAGCACTTTTCACCCTAGATATACAAATAACTATTGCAATGTTTTCAAATTCATCAAAAAAGTTAATTTTTCTTTTAATCCTTCAACCATAGAACTTTTTTAGCAGCTGCTGGGGGGCTCGCTCTCAATCATATCATAGCTTATCTCCTGAGAAATATTATCTAGAGATTTTAATCAACTAGATCAAAATATCTGATTTGTTGACATAACATTGTATATTATTCCAAATTGAAGTATATCAGAACTTTCAAAGTTAATCATTATTTTACAGTTTCAAGTGATCAGTGAGTGTTAATCTGTTATTCAATTTTGTTTGTAAACAATCTAAATTGGAACTCTTTTGTTTTCAAATGTTTAGTCTAGTAATTGGACCTGAATTCAAGTGTATGGAATAAAACCTACTTTTTGAACTATTTATAGTGTATAAATCAAAACTCGGGGAAGAAACAGTTTTGGACCTGTTAGTCTTTCCCCAATCATTTTAGAGAATTGTGTTATATAACGTGATTGTTTAAATAAATAACGACCGAAGCTCGGTGTCCCGATAAACAAATAAAAGCAAGGAATAATAATTTATTGTATAATTAAACAAGGAATTATATTTATCAACAATTCCAAAATCAAGATGGAATATCTCATTGGTTAATTATATTGATTCTACATTTTTAAAAGACGATCTGGCGACAGAGCAAAGGGAGTAAAAGATAGCGCTATCCGCTTTGTTGAATGATAGACAAGGATAGCAATACCACTGCTAAACAAACACTGCCATTATAATGTGGACCTCACTATAGGTATTTTGCACTGCACATGAGAACCCCACTTTCGATTGGCATGTTTTTTCGGATGTGCATGACATAATAAACTCTCTGTATCATTGATTATCTGTTCAAATGCCAAAGATTCATGTAAATACAATAAAATACCACTTCACTTGTATGACCTACTTTCCACTTTCCTTGCCCTATTACCATAGGTAATATACTCACTATAGTATGGAATGAAACATAAATATTGTGTTTCATTCTTTATTATTATCATTGGAGAGAGATGAGGTTTCAACAAAAATCTTTTATGATGAACGACATTAATCAGTAGAATTGCTGGCCAGGAAGAATGGTTCCAGAAGCAGATGAATGAAAAGAAGAAAAAAGAAAAGGAAAGGAGGAAGAAAAGAATGATATCGGAGAGAGATGAATGTGGCTCAAAAAAGATGAAGAAAAGGAAAGGACGAAAAAAAGGATTCTTGTCATTGGCTTTTTGTGAATGAGCAGACTGAACGAAAAAAAAACTGGAAAATACGTCTTTTCAAGTAATACCACACATTCTGCAAAACCCCATCAAGTATATTATTGCCTAAGGCATCTTCATGAACCTCATCTCAGATCAAATTAGAGTTATAATCATTTTCTCGATGGATGCGTGAGTCGACACAAGAATAACAATTTTTTGTAGCGAGTATCTCCTACAGAGAATTTCATTTTATATTGTTAGTATTTCTCATAAACTACAATGCTTCCTAAACAGTTAATGCTGGCAGTTGTTGGTGAGAGTACCTCATCGGAAAGAGTGGTTGCATTTGATTCCCTCTTCCATAGTGAGGTAACGTTATAATGCCAGTATAAAAAGATAGGAGAAAAACGTTGCCGGTCTTGTCAATGCCTTCTATAGACGGCAGCTGATACAGGTTTACTGATGTAATATATTGAATGTTCATTCTCGTTTGAAATAATCAATCATATTTCATTAAGCAAGAAATTATATCATTCAATAATTCCGTAATGGATTTGATATTACAGCTGATCATTCTTATCCAATGCTAGGTTTAATTCAACGAGCGTCAGCGAGTTCTCACTTTTAACTCACTAACAGCCAAAGTCGATGTTCGTCTGTTTAAAGTTCTACAATAACTTTAGAAAGAGTTGATCAATCACCTTCAAATTTTGAAGTTCGTCTCCTTCAAACCTTTTTACAGGTCAAGTTCGTTGGACAACAAAATTGACTCACTCCCCCTTTTTCCAAGATGTAAGAAATAGAAGTGAAAGTGCATAAGAAAAAATTGGTATGATTTTTCATTTAGTCAGCTGAGGAATTCAGGTTTTAAATTCATTCAGTAATAACCTTAGATCAGTTATGGAATAGACACGCTGGGAAGTCTAGCCTCTGAAGCCAACATTTACTGCCATATCTCCAAGTCGTGACGTCAGCATCAGATAGAAAACTTTTCTGTAGAGTTTGTTTACATTGTCTTCCATAGCAGTTTGTGTCTATTTCAGCGGGAGCGCAGCTGGTGTTTACTATTTTAATGAATAATAATTTACATCCTTCTGAAATCTGAAAGTTTTCTATCCGATGATAGAAAAGATGGTTGTAAATTAGAACATAATTTACAACATTAATCGTGTATTTTCGTTTGTGCGTAAACTTCCGCAGTCGTCGACGCAAGCATTGTTGACATTCATATTGTCCAAATTTCAAGTGTGCTAAAACAGCTGATCAAATAACATTTCATTATTTGGGCTCATTATTCAAGAATCAAAACATTTCTAATAATATCAAAATATTGCCATTTGAAAGTATGAATCTGACCTCCCTTATTGAAACATAATCTATATAAATAAAAATCGAGCCTTAAATTTTGACATTCAATAACTTTTTTATGTGTGCACCGAATTTGATGATTTTTTTAAAAATTGTGTTTGTTATGTTCAGGAACAGGTTTATGGTCTATCAAATTTATAATCCGAATTCAGGACTCTTTCCTACGGTCCTTCACATGCGATCCTTATGGGAGAAGATTTGTGAGCTGGCCACACACAGAAATGTAAATCAGTTGTTATAATCATTGCGTCATCCAACAGCCGTCGGTAGATCTGTTTTTAAATTTTCTTTCTACTGATTAACAAAATTTCAATTCTTTGATGATGCCGCGGTAAGAACGACGTCCAAACTTGGGTCGTAGAATTCGAAATGCTGTAAATTTAGAATATGCATGGGAAAATCAGCAGCAAGGAGATATACCATTCAACGCGGTACGAACGACGTCCAAACTTGGGTCGTAGAACTCGAAATGCTGTAAATTTAGAATATACATGGGAAAATCAACAGTAAGGAAATATACCATTCAATTTCCCAAAAAGCTGCATTCAACCATTTCTAAAAATGCAAACTGCTGCTCAACT
Organism: Nilaparvata lugens; assembly: GCF_014356525.2. Taxonomy (NCBI): domain Eukaryota; kingdom Metazoa; phylum Arthropoda; class Insecta; order Hemiptera; family Delphacidae; genus Nilaparvata; species Nilaparvata lugens. The sequence continues at coordinate 15,997,029 of NC_052512.1, forward strand.
AACTAAGCACATAGGAAGTCCATATTGAGATATAAATGTAAATATTGATTGTTCATACAAATATAGTGCATCAGATTAAGCTGAGGCTAAGCACACCTGTGGAGGCGCGGCTTGGTGATACAAAGTGTTGATCTTATGGAGATTGCCTTATCACATTGTTCCACGCCATGCCCGATTCAGTGTGTGTGAGTTCTTCCATTCAACCAATAAGCAAAAAGCACCTGGATGCAAAATGCCGCATCGCGCCTCCTCAGGTGTGCATCCAGCTAATGTTTGTAATGAGATGCATTTGAGATGATTTGGTGCTACGATGTTCGCTAGTTACAGATAAAAGTGTATAAGAAAAATATTTTATGATTTATCATTTAGTCAGCTGAAGAATTCAGGTTTTTCCATTCATTGAGTAATAACAGTGGAGCTATTTGAAAGCTATCACACTGACAAACCATCATGCACTGACACATGACCCCAGCTGATTAAAAAAGGACATGAATGACATAATTAAAGGTGCATTCTCGTTTGTGCTTTAACTTCCGCAGTCGACGACGACAATCATTGTTGACATTCATATTGTCCAAATTTCAAGTGTGCTAATACACCTGATCAAATAACTTTTCATTATTTGGGCTGATTATTCAAGAATCAAAACATTTCTAATAATATCAACATATTGCCATTAAAAAGTATTAACCTGACCTCCCCCATTAAAACATAATAAACATAATCTCTCAGGTTATTTAGATCGATTGAAATCTACCCAATCTGATATCCTCATCGTATTGTGGTCGACGACGGCATTTAACCAGCCCAACAACAACAAACTGATACGGATTGAGATATCAATTGCGGTTCTGGCATTCATCTTCTCTTGGAACTCTGTATTGAAATCATGTATCACATGACACCCTTCTCATTTAGAAAGAATGAATTTGTATTTATGTGAGGGATGAAGATGTTGAAAGTAACAGAGTAATTTTTAAAGAGTAATTATCCTATACTAAACGAGCAACTCCTGTTTATATGTTTGTATTTCACCGGATCTCGAAAACGGCGCTAATGATTCTCACGAAATTCTGAACATAGTAGGTTTATAATATAAATATTCGATTGCACCAGGTCTCATCCCTGGGAAAACCCGCTGAAGGACATTAAAAAGATAATTATTATTTATCCTTAAAAAACAGCTGATAACAATTGTTCATGAGTTCAAGAGTTCATGTGTGTGGGACTGTGTCAAAATTATGACTCAGCTGTTGAACTTTTGTAATCATTCAATCAGGTACTTAGTGCCAGTTGTAAAAAAGCCGGGTTATTTTCAATCCTGCTTAATTCCAATAGATCCATCTTTTTTCAATGGTCTTCTCTGATTTGGTACACGTGAAGTTAATCAGGATTAGAATTCAACCGGCTTTTGTGCAACTGGCCTTTGTGAGGGAAATTTTTGCATTCCTCTGGAAATCAATCTCAATTTATTGTGATCAGATAGAACATTTCTGTATGAATTTTATTATAATTTCTTCTCTCGTAATAATTTCTCTATGCTTTTGAGCGATATGACTCCTGAGCGATATTACATTTCAAATAGGATCATCATACTGTCAAATTATTCTTGTAAAAGAAATATTCAGCTGTTTCCATAATTTTCATCAATCTATATATATAAAAGCGAAATGGCACTGACTGACTCATTCACTCGCAGAACTAAAAATCTACCGGACAAAAAACGTTCAAATTTGGTAGGTATGTTCAGTTAGCCCTTTAGAGGCGCACTAAGAAATCTTTTGGAGATATTTCATCTCTAAGGGTGGTTTTTAAGGTTTTAAAGTTCGTCTTTTAGCATGTATATTCTTCTTATTCCAATATCTTAAAATTATAATATTGAAATGTCCATACCATATGTTAATATAGAACTATAATCTAGAGAGAGTACCTCTTCGAAACAGTTGTTCTGGTAACTGAATTAAAAATTTTGTCAGGTTGGCATTAAGTTGAGTCGACTTCGTTAGGTTGGCACCAAGTTGTAGATTGAAATGCATTCATCCAGGACCTCCTAAATACCAATTTTTCCAGTACCTCCTGAATACCTATTTAGGAGGTCCTGATTTATCGCGGAAAAATTGATCGGGTACTACTACTTCAATCAGAGCTATTCCTGGGAATATTATATTACTAGCCGTCAGGCTCGCTTCGCTCGCCATATCCGTTTAGCCAGACGTTTAGTCTGGACCCTCGACTTGATCGTCCTAGCATATGATAAAAATATGACATAACATTTCAAATTTGGTGGTAGGTGTGTTCAGTTGGCCCTTTAGAGGCGCAATAAGAACGGATTTGGAAAAATTTCCAAAGATACGCCCAAAATCTGCTTTTTTTAGCGTTTTCACAGCTTTATCGAGAACAAATAAACAGAGAATGTTCAGCTGCGGTGCAATAATGTTGTGTTGGAAAAAATTTGAAATAACGCCAAAGATACACCCAAAATTAGCGTTTTCTCAGCTTTTCTGCGTTTCCTCACCTTTTTCAATAATTGATGGAAATATATTTTAAAAAATTCAGTACACAGGTTTAGCTGAGGTAGAAGAATTTTGTTCGCCAAAGATACGCCGATATAGTTACAGGTTCGTTTTTCGAGATCAAATTGACATAATACGTTCAAATTCGGTACAGAGGTTCCGCTGAGGTCTACATGCAGGCGAGCGAAGCGAGCCCGCTGATCTCATTTTTTGATGATCCAGTCGGGGGTCCAGAATTCGGTACAGAGGATCCGCTGAGGTCTACATGCAGGCGAGCGAAGCGCGCCCGCTGATCTCATCTTCGGAAGATCCAGTCGGGGGTCCAGGGGGCGGAGCCCCCTGGCTAGACGGATATTTATTCATGGAGACAACAGGTAAAAACCCCATTTTGCCTCCTCCACACTAGACAATAATTTCCAACATAATACAATTTTCAATAAAAAGAAGATAGAAAATAATAAATTATAAAAATAGCTAATTATAAAATTAAGAGAATGAAATAAGACGAAAAATAGAAGAAATATACAGTCGTATATAGAATAATAAAAATACATTAACTGAATTCAATAAGAAAAAATGCACACATACCTCAGTAAACTATAATCATTACTAGTATATAGACAAGAGGAAGAAAAGTGTCTGTGTAATGTACTACCACTAAAAGAAATGCAAGCGGAAATCACAAAATGATGGACCACATACTACAAGACTAAATCATATGAAATCCTTCGGAATTTGGAGAGGGAGAACCAGAAGATGTCCAAGTGCTCTGAATAAGTATTGAAAATTCTTTGAGCTCTACTTAAAGGAAAGTTATATTGTCTTACCGTTCTGGAGCGAGAAATATGAAATGAAAATCCAGAACGTCGAGCAATGGTATTCATATATATGTTAATTTTAGAAAGCAGGTAGGAAGAATCAATTTTATTAACAGATTGTACAGAAAAACAAGTAATTTAACATCACGTCTTACTTTCAGTGATTTAATATTGAACATACTTCTGAGGTAGTTGGTTGGGTAATCAAAGGGACAGAAAACCCTGTGCTTTTTATAATACATACATCTCAAAAATTTGTTTTGCAAGCGTTCTAGAAGGTGAATCTGTTCATTATGATAAGAATTCCATACTTCGCATGCATACTGCAATAGACTCCTCACAATTGATTTGTATAGAGTAGCAGAGGTACCACATCAGTGAAGGGCGAGCATGTCCTCAAAATGAAACCCATCTGTTGATTGGCTCTGTTAACTATGTAATCAATATGTGAATTGGAAGAAAGGTCTGGGCTGAATACTACTCCAAGGTCCTTGAACGACTCCACTTTTTCCAATGGAATACCATTTATAAAGTATACACCTGCATGAGTGGAGGACTGCCGAGTGAAACTCATGAATTTACATTTATTCACATTCATTTTTAGTCCATTTTCATCACACCATCTGGACAGACTATCAATATCCCTCTGCAAATCATAGCAATCTCTTTGATAATTGATTTCTTTATATAATTTTACATCATCTGCATACAGAAGGCATGAAGATTCTCTGATGGTAGATGGTAGATCATTAATAAACAAAAGAAATAGAAGTGGACCAAGGTTAGAGCCCTGAGGAACCCCTGATGTACACTCAAAGCATTCTGATTTGAAATTGTGAATCTTGACATACTGTATTCTTGCCTCCAGATAACTCTGTAGAAGATTAACCATTGTTACACAAAATCCTAACACTTTGAGTTTCCGTATCAGAAGTCTATGATTTATGGTGTCAAACGCTTTTGATAGATCTGTGAAGATAACATCTGTACGACCTCCATGATCCAAAATTTGTGAAACCTCACTACTAAAAACTATAAGATTGGACACAGTTGAGCGACCAGGCAGAAATCCATGTTGCTCAGGTGCAATAATCCTCTGACACTGCTTATAAATAATCGGATGCAGGAGCTTCTCAAAAACTTTCGAAAAACAAATCAAAATGGATATTGGTCTGTAGTTTTTAATATCATTCCTATCCCCAGACTTGAAAACAGGAGTAACTCTTGCAATCTTCCATTTTGAAGGAAATCTACCCGACCTTATAGCCAAGTTAAAAATGAATTTTAATGGCTCTAAAAGGACTGCAGCACAGCCCTTGATAATAAAGGTTGAAATCGCATCAGGACCCTCGGAGCAGCCCGACCTCAGCCCATTAATAGCAGACAGATATCATTGGAAGGAACCATCCCAACTCCCCCATCCAACAATGAGCACCCAGACACCTCCGGAATCCCCATTGGCACATCAGGTGTATCAGCCTCATACACAGATTGAAAGTATTTAGAAAAACCATTAACCATATCAGCCCCAGAGTAAGACTCTCCGTTCAGTGTCATGGTTGACTCCACAAAAGAAGTTTCTCTTTTTGAATTGACGTATTTCAAGAAATCTTTTACATTATGTCGTATTCCACTTTGAACTCTAATCAAATACGCCTCATAAGATAGTGTAATTCTGTTTTTCAGGGATGCGCGTAGAGTTTTAAATTTATTATCATGATAAGGCGAAGTTATTCTCTTTCTTGAGCACTTATTTTTCATTTTCAAATCTGATATGATATCAGATGTAAACCAAGGAGGATACTTATTATTTGATATATTCAACCTCCTCCTTGGAATAAATTCATCAAAATTTTTGTGAAGTACTTCATAAAAATTATCTACAGCAGAGTCAACATCACCGCAACGAAAAACAAAGTCCCAACTGGAATCGCGGAGTCCGCAATAGAGGCCGAGATAGTCCACCTTGGAATAGTCATACGAATATTCGGGTGAACGATTTGAGTCGAGCTCTGACACCGCATATATGGCGAGCGAAGCGAGCCTGACGGCTAGTTTTATATGATTGAAAGTTGCGGGTTTCAAAAATCACAATACAACAGTTCTAGAGCAAGTTCTCTGACTCAGGGGATCACTAATCATATCATATTGACAAAGGAGCTAAATATTACGATTCATCCCAACAAAACTTTCATCCAGGTAGCTCTGTGACGATAGGGCTGGGAGAAGCGTCCAAAGTATAGCCCAAAGCTTACTTTATCCCTTCCAGACCCTGGGAGGGCTTCTCGATTCAAGGTAGTTTGAACTCAGACAAAGCTATCATATATATATACTTAATCTCTCACCCATTATTGTATATAACCTTATATTCACCTATATACAACAGCCTTGGATCTCATCCCCAGCTAGAGATTACACTCCAAGCACAAAATCGCTAAGATGTCTCTCAAACTCCCTCTCTCTCATTCTCTCTCTCTATCTCAGTCTTCCCTCTCTCATACTCTCTCTCTCAGTCTCACTCACTTTACCTCTCACTCAGTCTCTTTCACTCAGTCTCTTTCTCTCACTCAATCTCTCTCGCTCTCTCTCTCTCTATTCAAATTAATCAATCAATCAATCTATCTCCTTTTACGGTTAAGTGCTGAAGGGGAGGGTATCCTTGATACCCTCTCTGAGAATGGACTTCCTAAGGTCCAAACTTCACCGTTTCATGTGGAAACATCACAGTAGTACCTTGACTTTTGCATTTTTCATCATTTTCCTGCTCAATATTATTGTATAACTCATTAGTTTAATATGATTCACCATGTCATTTCAACGCTAGTGGTATTCATTTTCAACGCTAGAACATAAGTTGACTTATGTGATGGAAAACAACATTGAAGAATTGAATTATGTTTTGTTAAACACATGAATAAAGGAATCTGAATCTCACCCTCACTCTTACTCACTCTCTCTCAGTCTCACTCACTTTATCTCTTTCTCTCTCCCTCCATCTCACTCTCACCCTCTCTAGTACTCTCTCTCTCTCTGTCTCACTCTCTTCATCTCTCACTCTCTCTCTCACTCACTATCTCTCTCTTTCGCCTTTATCTCTCTTTTCTCTCTTATCTCCCTCGGACTTTCCACCCACCCTGTCTAAACGCATGTTATTTTAATTATCCACTGCATACTGCTGTATATTATTGAAAGTTGATTACCCTGATCTACTTTCAACCTACACCATTTCATTAATAAATGATTTGATCTTATTTACCTGTATGATTATTTTACTTTATCAATTTTCGTTTTTTCCACTTAAATCTTCATATTAATTAAAACTTTTACAATATTTTATTTTTAAATGAATCCCTAGTTGAATCAATGAAATTAACGTTTTGGTAGAGAGTTAGTGGGAAGGATATTTGAATAGACTTTCCGAAGAATGGACATTGATATATGTCCAAAGCTCCGCCAATTTATGTAGATGTATAACAATATTATCTATAGCTATTACCAATTGCTTTTTTCATATCATATGCAGTTGAATAATTATTTACTTAGTCTATATTATGCAGATTCATCTATAATTTTGCTGTATTGTAAGCTATTGCACATAAGTGTAAAAGCCAGTATATATTGTAATCTACATAAACTGGTAGTTCTGCGAACAGTAGACCTCGCTCATGAATACAACTTCAACAACTTTAAAATTGATGAGAAGGGCCATTATGAAAGTACAGTATATTGTGAAGACAATGCAATGTCATCTATTATTTTTCCAGTGACAATGCTTCCAGGGACACGGGACTTATAAATGTCTTTCGAGGAAGTACCTTCACATCGTTCCCATATTTACAGTATTAACCTATATAACAACTTTTTCAATAATTAATTATAAGATAATGGTCAACTGACGGAAAAATGGAATATGCAGAAGGCAATTTAGACGATGAATCGTCTCACAGACAGAGAATGATTCTAAATAAGATGGGTTTGTTGGTGTCAATGACAGGACGTTGCTAATTATGGTTTTAATGGAAAGCGGTTTTAATGTTAAGGCTTGTTATGCTATGCAGAATGTTAAATGCTCAGAACTTGGTTTCCGATCTCATACTAAAAGGAAAAACAAAAGCTAATAGTTTTCCAGAAACTATTCATATTTGAATCAAAAAATTTTTGTGTTGAAAAGGGGAAAAAATGTGCAGTCAAGTGAGAAGATTTCTACAATTAATAAATACATCACATTTTTAAGCGGCACAGGTTCTATTATAAAATAAATTAATTAAATTACTTGTTTTTACTTATATTTATTTTGGGCGAGATTCACTCTTAACGTATTGTAAATACAATGATCTTTCATTATAAAAAGAATAAAAATTGCTGTATCTTGCAAGATAACGGCGCTAAATACGAAGAAGTAACTTTCTGGAAGGAGGTTGGTCTGCGGTTTTTCAAATTACGATAAAACCGGAGGTCTTATCAAAAATCGTCACACATACGTTTCTGCGCCTTGTTTCAAAGAACTTGTATACCAAATTTGATCAAAATCGGTCAATAACTGCGACTGTAACTGCGGTACAAACAAACAAACAAACATACAAAAGCCGATCGAGTCGAAACTAAGACCTCAGCTTCGCTTCGGTCAAAGAGTACTCAATCAATCAATCAATCTCCCTCTCTCTTTCTCTTTCTCTTACCTTGTCCGTTCACGTCTTCTATCCTCATTAACATAAGCATTCTCACTCCATTCTTTCCACATCACTTCTCAATGGAGGAAGAAAACTCCACTTTTCAGGAGACACTTGCTTTGTTAATCTGTTTCTTAAATTGTATCTCTATAGTGAGGTCCACGTTATGATGGCAGTGGAAGAAGATAGGAGAACAACGTTGCCGATTCCCTGTCTTCTATAGACGGTAGCTGATACAGGTTGATTGATGTAATATTCACTGTTCATTCTCGTTTAAAAAAGCCAATTATATTTTATAGAGTGGGAAATGATATTTTTTAATATTTTCATGATTGAGATTAAGTATTTTGTTAACTAATTATCGATTCTTCCATGGAGAAACAATAGCGTACGTAAATATCCCATGGTATAGGGCGTCTATGTCGCAACTGTTACTGTCATCTCAAGCCAATTACTGTCGATTATTGTAGATTTTTACTGTTTTGGCCGGGTGAGATTGTATGAACGACACTATAATAATATGAGAGAATGCCAGCGCCACATAGCTTTATTGATTGATTGATTGATGGAGTACTTTATTCATGTAGATTACAACAATACATTTATGTACAATAGCTTACAATACAGCAAAATTATAGATGAATTTACATAATATAGACTAAGAAAATTATTAATGAACTGTATATGATATAAAAAAGCAATTTTAAATAACTATAGATAATATTGCTATGCATCTACATAAATTAGCGGAGTTTTGGACATATCAATGTCCAATCTTCGGAAAGAATATTCAAAATATCCTTCCCACTAAAGGTAGGCGCACACAGATCGTCATCGGACGGACGGCACTCATCGGACGGTTCAGAAGATTAGATTTGATGCATTGTGTTCAGTTGGAGTGCGCATACCAATAAGATGCGGATTGGTATGCGCAATCCAATTGAAAACAAAGCATCAAATATAATTTTCCGATCCGTCCGATGCGTGCCGTCCGTCCGATGACGATCTGTGTGCGTCTACCTTAACTCTCTACCAGAAGAGATTCTTTATGGGAGAGAACTACAGTCGAACCTCTGTATAACGATGTCGATTGAAATTCGCTACAGAGAGGTATTCGTTATTGAGAGGTTGTTCTGTTAAGAAAACTGCCACGATCGTATGTATCTTGTATTATCGTATCACGGCGGTAAATAAACGAATATGCTACATAAAACATATCATCGCGAATTTATGTAGGATACCTCCATATTAATACAGAAATTTGGAAATTCATGCCGCTTTAAAATATAAAAACTTTTTTTTTTAATATTTATAGAATGTAATAAGTAAGTAAACTCACCAATTTATTCCCAGAAAGCTTGATTTGTACTATTAGTGGTGTTTAATCAATGTACATACTCAGTAAAGTAGCAATATTTTTCAACTTTATTCATCAAATTTATTTCACTACTTTTCACACTACTATAAGATTGAACACAACATACTGTAATTTTGTCTATAACTTCACTATAAATACCATAATAACTCAACTCTTCTATTTTTTAATGTTTCAATAAATTGATAAAGTGAGTATATTTCAGGAATTCTACATTTGAATAGAACATCATGTTCAATAAATGACTCACATCTATTCAAAAAGTCGAACAGGTTGTCTGGTACACTATTTTACAGTTTTAATCCTTGCCTGATATTTTTGAGAGCTTCTAGAACTTCTTGATCTGACGAATTCTTCTCCTCAGGTTCGTCACAGTCATAATTATCATAGTAAGTTCTAAGAATTGCAATGTGTGACATAAGCAAAAATGGAAAGTCCAGTCGTTCACCTGCCTGGTATACGAAAAACAAGTCCTTGAAATTCTATTTCCAGTAACTTGCATTCAATTTCCGACATGTGTTTCAACCTCTATTGACTGTCTACCACCCTATCTTCTCCCTACCTGAATTGCCATTATTTTCAGTCTATTGACCTTTCTGCAGGAACTAAACCATTCCTTCAAAATGATAGTCTGATTCCTTTACACACTACATTTTTTTATGTTGAAGTGAAGAGAAAACTTTGTTGTTGAGAGGTCTGAAATTCGTTGAATAGAGGTAAATAAGCAGCCAAAACTCTAAAATGTCATGAGACCAGGTGAAAATTCGTTGTGTAAAGGATTTCGTTAAGTGGAGGTTCTTTATGGAGAGGTTCGACTGTACATAGACTATCGGTTTGAGATAACAAAAAAAGTTGCGACATAAACGCCCTATACCATGGGATATCAACTTATGCTCTTGTTCCTCTATGATTCTACATTGTTAAAAGACGATCTGGCAACAGAGGGAAGCGAGAGAGGGATAGTGTTATTTGGTTTGTTGAGTGATAGACAAGGATAGCAATACCATTGCTAATCAAACACTGCCATTATAACGTGGACCTCACTATGGAAGCGTGCATTTGTCATTGTTGTTTTCTCGCCTCTCGCTTCTCAGTTCTTCACTGACTTATTGATCCGACTCCCCTAAGACTTCACGGAGTCAGAGGAGGAGGAGAGCAGAAAGAGAATAGAGGCACAAGAAGAGGTAAAAGGCATGCGGATGAAAGGGGAGAAGAGGAAAAACAAGGGGAATGAGATTTAGAGAAATGAAAGGAGAAGAAGGATTAGAAGACATAAGATGTTTGAGGAGAAGGGAGACGAGTGAACGATGACGCAGGAGAAAGAGAAAAGAAGAGAAAGAAGAGAAGAAGAAGAAGAAGAAGAAGAAGAAGAAGAAGAGGTAGAAGAAGAAGAAGAAGAAGAAGAAGAAGAAGAAGATGAATAATGACAAAGAATGACAAAAAAGAATCAGAAGAATATCAAAGAAGAGAAGTGGTGGAGTGCGTGTGTTGAAGAGAGAGAGAGAGGAGAGAGAGAGAGAGAGAGATTGATTGATTGATTGATTGATTGAGTACTTTATGTAGATTACAATATATACTGGCTTATACACTTATATACAATAGCTTACAATACAGCAAAATTATAGATGAATTTACATAATATAGACTAAGAAAATAATTATTGAACTGTATATGATATGAAAAAGCAATTTGTAATATAATATTTATAGATAATAATTAAATTGTTATGCATCTACATAAATTGGCGGAGCTTTGGACATATCAATAGCCCATATGAATGAAACCAGAGCAAATGCTCATGAGCAAAAGCATGGAGCATACGGTTTTGCTCATGAGCAAAAGGTAGAAGCAAAAGCATTTGCTCATTTTTATATGAATAAGCTTTACCTTATACTCTTACCTCAAGCTCCTGAACTCTGGAGCAAATTCTCACGTATTTTAAAGATTTTTCATCAGCTGATTCGCTTTTGTAGCCTTACTTTGTTTTTATAGCTTACGGAAGCGCTAAATATGCAAGTAGGGTGCACCGCTTGTGTTTGCGTCGTCTGCTCTGTTTTCTATTTATGAATAGAGTTTTAGGTTAGTTGAGTTTAGAATTCTGAAATAATACCGTGAAAAATTTCATCTCTATAATTATCTTCAGCATATTCTTATAATATCAATAGCCTTCTTATAATCGTCTACACTCTCATCTTCTGAATTCCTATTTCCTATTGTGTGATGGCTATCTTTATAACAGGTACAACTTTCTTTTATATTTATTCTTTTGTAGGGATAATGGTATTATATATCATGGTTGAATCTGAAAAGAATTTTATAGTTCTCAACTATTGGTTGTGATCGTATCTGGTATAGTTTCCTCTTCCTCATACGAATTAGTTGAGCCATTTTACTATGAGCAAAAGGTGATAAGCTGCTCTAGACTAGACTCACCTTTTTTTGAAGCATTTGCTTCAATGGTTGAGCAAATGCTCTAGTTTATTCATACAATTTTGAGCAAAAGCTTTTACTTTTGAGCAAATGCTCAAACTTTTTTTTGATGAGCATGAGCGAAAGGTTTTGCTCTTGTTTATTCATAGAAAATGAAGCAAATGCCTTTTATTTTAGAAGTATAAGCAAATGCTCAACTTTATTCATAAGGCCCAATGTCCATTCTTCGGAAAGAATATTGAATATCCTTCCCACTAACTCTCTACCAAAAAAGAACTCTCTACCAAGAGAGAGAGAGAAATGAGGAAGAAAGAGAAGAATGTTGTGGTGAGGAAGGGTGGGTTCTCAAGAATGAGTCGATTTGTGGGATGATCCCATTTGAGTCCCACCTTCCCACTGCAATTTCGCCCAGTGAACGTTCGTTTTCTCTCCGATTGCATTCATAAGTAATGGATAGCTTTCTCTGACAATCTATTTATTTCATGAACTCGAGTCCAATATTCCTGTGTGGAATAGGCTCACTGTATTCATATCTCCAGTTTTATTTATTTTCAATTTTTGTATACATTGATTGAGCCTATACGATATCATTCTCAACTATGAATGGGAAAGGAGCAACAAGCTTAAAGACCAAAACTGTTCCTTTCTCAAATTTGGAGGGAAATTGTCCAAAAATATGTTATGTTTACACATCATGATTTTTACTTTCCTTGCTCTATTACCATAGGTAAGGAAAGTATTGCTTTCCGAAAAAAATTAAGGTACCCCAATTTCTAAATTTCTATACGTTTCAAGGTCCCCTGAGTCCAAAAACTTGATTTTGGGTGTGTGTGTATGTGTGTGTGTGTGTGTGTGTGTGTGTGTGTGTGTGTGTGTGTGTGTGTGTGTGTGTGTGTGTGTGTGTGTGTGTGTGTGTGTGTGTGTGTGTGTTGTGTGTGTGTGTGTGTGTGTGTGTGTGTTGTGTGTGTGTGTGTGTGTGTGTGTGTGTGTTGTGTGTGTGTGTGTATGAGTGTATGTGCGTCTGTGTACACAATATCTCATCTCCCAATTAACGGAATGACTTGAAATTTGGAACTTAAGGTCCTTACAATATAAGGATCCAACACGAACAATTTCGATCAAATGCAATTCAAAATGGCGGCTGAAATGACAAAAATGATGTCAAAAACAGGGTTTTTCGCGATTTTCTCAAGAACGGCTCGAACGATTTCGATTAAATTTATACCAAGAATAATTGATAAGCTCTATCAACTGCCACAAGTCTCATATCTGTAAAAATTTCAGGAGCTCCGCCCCATCTATGCAAAGTTCGATTTTAGATTCCCAATTATCAGGCTTAAGATAGAATTTAAACAAAAAATTTTGAGTGGAAAAGATTAAGCATGAAAATCACTACAATTAATGCTCAGTAACATTTTCACCTAAAATTGTAAATAAGCACGAAATTCCAGAAATTGTTATTATTTCAATTGCAAACTGTTGGCAACTGTTGATTCTATCAAATGATTCACTATGAAGTGATAGCAGACCTCGTATGTCTCCAGCGTTATTGTACTGTCATCAGCTGGCTCAGATCTTTGTTTATAAGTAGACTTGAGATGCGCGTGCACACTAGCGTCAGGTGATCAATTATCATAACGGCAAGCAAAGTTTTGTGAGTGCGCCACACCAGATTTTTATGTTTATATTTATATCTGTATGTGACCGGATCTCGAAAACGACTCTAACGATTCTCACGAAATTTGGAAAAAAGTAGATTTATGATATGAAAACTCGATTGCACTAGGTCTCAACCCTGGGACATAAAGAGGTTAACAACTTTCGTATGAGTGCGCCACACCAGATTTGTTATTTTTTCACACTCATGAGCGTGTTCTGTTTATTCAAAGGCGTAACAGAAGTTTTTCCATTTATGTACGAGTTTCACCTATTTTGAATTACTTGGAAATTTTTTATCTCGTCAAAGAGAAACGTTCCCAATATTATAGAAATCAGATAATGAAGATTATGATAAAAATCTGGTGTGGCGCACTCACACAACTTTCCTTGCCGTTATGAAAATTGATCACCTTACGCTTGTGTTCTCGCGCAACTCAAGTCTACTATTCAAAGATATGAGACAGATGGTGATAGGTCAATAACGCTGGAAACACACGAGGTCTGCTATCTCTTCATAGTGAATTATTTAATAGAACCAACAGTTACCAACAGTTTGCAATTTAATAATCACATTTTCTTGAATTTCAAAATTATTTTCAATTGTGGGTGGAATATTACTGGACATTAATTGCAGAGATTTTCATGCCCAATCTTTTCCAATTGAAAATTTTTTGTTTAAATTGTATATGAAGGCTGATAATTGAGAATCTAAAATCAAACTTTGCATAGATGAGGCGGAGCTCCTGAAATTTTTACAGATATGGAACTTGTTGCAGTTCATAGAGCTCATCAATGACTATTTCAGATATGAATTTGATCAAAATCGTTAGAGCCGTTTTCAAAAAAATCGCGAAAAACCCTGATTTTGACAACATTTTTGCCATTTTAACCGCCATCTTGAATTGCATTTGATCGAAATTGTTCGTGTCGGATCCTTATAGCGTAAGGACCTTACGTTCCAAATTTCAAGTCATTCTGTTAACTGGGAGATGAGTTATCATGTACACAAACGCACATACTCTCACACACACACACACACACACACACACACACACACACACACACATACATACATACATACATACAGACCAATACCTAAAAGCCACTTTATCGAACTCAGGGGACCTTAAAACATATAGAAATTAAGAAATTGGGGTACCTTAGTTTTTTTCGGAAAGCAATACTTCCCTTACCTATGATAATAGGGCAAGGCAAGTAAAAACTCCCAAGCTTAGGATTCAGCTAAGTTCTAGACTTTAAACAGCTTGAGTCGAAAAATAGGCTTTCAAAAACGGGGCTTAGTGGTACTTTTTATGATATCTTTATTATCTCATTTCTATAAATGGAAACGTTTTTCCTTGACGAAATAAAATAATTCAAAATAGATGTAACATAACACTATTTTCTCTTTATTTTGTGCTTAATTCTCTAGTTTTTCGAAACTCAATTAAAACGTGGACTGTGATTACGCCCGGTTTCAAAAAGGGGTAGCCGTCTAGTTATCACCCCGACTACTTGACACCTGGTCATTTTGGCCATAGGCGACTACTTGTACCCTCGTAAAAATATGCCACTGCCGTCAAGTTGTCCCCCCAACTATTTGACACCTACTGGACCGGAGGTGTCAACTAGTCCCGTCCGTAAACGACAACTTGACACCTTACACCCTTACGACAGGGTGTCCCCCCGACTAATTGTCACCTCCTCAGAAAGGATACAACTAGATTTTATTGACCGAGTCTAAGATTCAAGTCGACGGTTTGGCATTTCTCTTAATGTTTAAATGTTTATATGTTGCGCATTTACGGCGAAACGCGGTAATAGATTTTCATGAAATTTGCCAGGTATGTTCGTTTTTTAATTGCGCGTCGACGTATATACAAGGTTTTTGGAAATTTGACATTTCAAGGATAATATGAAAGGAAAAGAGCCTCCTTCATACGCCAATATTAGAGTAAAAATCAGACTATAGAATTGAGGGGCGTCGCGGCAAAGTCAGCAATCTCCAATTTTTTCACTTTATGATTTATTGTACTATTAATGGCGCTCTTTTCAATGATAAAATCAGTTCTTGTTAAAGACAGCAATTACCTGTAGAAAACCGAGTTGAAAAACTCTTATTCATTTCAAAGTCAGCAATATCCACTGTACCGTTTGCTTCAGAAACAGCAATCTCCACAGCGACCAATGGCAGTTGAGTATTCACTCACATGACCATTTTGGTAGATTATGTAGCTCTACTGTGATATCCAAAGACTCCAAGTAGTTGCAGTTGTAACGTAAACGTCGTAAGAACACTATTTAAAGAGAAAGTTGAAAATTTTGGGTGAATATTGTTTTCAATTAATTGTGGATCGTCAACATGGGCTGAAAAATCTCAACCCAATAATAACCTATAAATGAATATTGCAAGACTGTGAGAGAAGAAAAATGTAGGGATTTAAAGAACTTGTTGATAAAACATTTTGGTGGAAATTGGGAAGAAATAAGAGAACTAGATTATTTTTCAAACTTCTTTGGTCGTAATTATAATATTGTTAGGGAAGAACAAGACTCTGATGTTGAGTGCGAAGGAACTGTAGATATTCCAGAGTATTTAGGTTAATTTCTATCAACTATTATGATGCCCCTATCATTTTTTACTATCTATTTCATTGACTTTTTCTTATCAGCTAATTTTGAACTTGAAATGTACATATTTGAATGAAAAAATAAATATTATATATTGAACTAGAACGTGGTCTCTGCATTTTGTATAAACTATTTCAAATCATGCATGAATAATAATTTATTATATTGTGTAAATTATAGACTCAGAAAGGCTTTTCTGTCATCTCATTTTCTATGTGAAAGTAACATATTTGTTTTAAAGACAGCAAACTCCATAAATACATGTCAAACTCAGCAATGTAGGAGATTGCTATTTTTGCTTATTACAGATTTTGTGATCAATCTAGGACCTTGAGCATGTATATTTATTGATCTCATGACATCATCTTAATTATCCCATAAAAATTTCATGAAAGTGATAGTATATGTGCCAGGTACAGTTTTTGTGTTTTTCCAGCAAAATACTTCAGTGGAGATTGCTGACTTTGCCGAGACACCCCTCAATTATTCATCATAAATCAGCTGACAAGTGATTACACAGATGTGTGGAGAAGCCAGTCTATTACTGTATTATTTGTATAAGGTCTATAGTTTCAATCAAAGACATTGAAGAGGTAGGCATCTTTGAGCTGGGTTCACACCAAAGTTATCAACAAAATGGTTATAACTTAATCCTCATAGATTCTATTAGATTGAACGGAAGTTGACAAACACATATGTTCATCATGTGTATGATAAGTTATGTTCAATCAAATATGATCTAGAAGGTTTGAGTTATTAATATTTCTCTAATGAATTTGGTCTAATCGCAGCTTTAAGGTCTCTGGTTTCAATATTTTGTTTTGCAGTCATGGTATTATTATGCGTGCCCATCAGTATCAATATTCTCACATTCGAAAAAACTGATTTAATAGGTGAATAAAAATAAACAAATGAACTAAATATTGCTGGAGAAATTATAATATTTTTGATTCTAAGAAATTGATTTTCATCAGATAGAAAGATCATCACGGAACTGGATGAATTATATCATATGAAATACAAATTCAAACGTGAACTGAGTTTGTTAACATTTAAAACAGTTGACATCTGGTACTTGTGGATGAGAATACTGCGTGGGGTCTACTGTTCACAGAACTACTAGTAATTGAGATGAAATATTTTGTTAGTTGATAATAATTCTACATTTTTAAAAGACGATCTGGCAACAGAGCAAAGCGAGAAAGAGATAGCGCTATTCGCTCTGTGGATTGATAGAAAAGGATAGCAATACCATTGATAATCAAACACTGCCATTATAACGTGGACCTCACAATGGAGTTTATTGTAATTCAATGATACAATGAAGTGATCCAATTTTCTCATTCAGAAGCACCTCATACAATATTCTTCCCTCTCTTTTACATCTCTCTCTCTCTCACACACTCATGCTACACTCTCTCACTCATCCTCTTTTGCCTCCTGATTCCCCCTCTTCAACCCCCTACCACCACGGAAACTGTGTATGTTATCTGAGAAAATGTGAAAAACTACAATTCTGTTTTCTACCAATTTTCTCCAAGGCTGACGGCAATGACAACCCTATATATTCCTTTCGCAAAAAGTGTGCAATAAGTGCAAAACTTTCAAATCG
>NC_052512.1:16014836-16112091 GCF_014356525.2 Nilaparvata lugens
TTATGTCGAGTGAGTAAACGTGTGTCAGTTCGGCTCCGTCTTCTAACAGATATTTCGTAGGTTATACAGTTCAATTCACTTCAAATTATACATCTAGTTATTCAGTTTCTCGAGCTTAATTCAATAGTGAAATTATATTTTTGATTAACTCACACTCTTTTTATTTATCTTGAAAAAACATTCCTAAATCTTCAGTTCACCTTCTCGCCTATAAAAGTGTAAATCCACCTAACGGTACACGATGGTTCGACCGAATAGAGGCACACCGAAGAATGAGGTCAATGCTCCGAAGCCAGCTATTTCTGGAGCATTGTCCGAAGAGACCCTCCTCATTATTCGACAGCAAATCGAAGAGTCTGTCCACAGTGCTGTATCAATGGCTGTGAAATCTATTTTCGAGGAACTTCAGGCATTGAAGGAGGAGAACAAACAGCTGCACGATAGAATTCGTGAGCTGGAGGTGTCTTGTCACCTGAAGGTCGACGACCTCGAGCAATATGGGCGCCGACATTCTATACGTATTTTTGGGATCCCGGAGAGTGACAAAGAAGACACGGACCTGCTGGCGCTCGATGTCTTTAACAAGAAGCTGAACGTGCCCGTGACTTTGGCGGATGTCAACCGCTCGCATCGCGTTGGAAGGCGTCAACCACCTCAACAAGGGCAAGCTAAACCCAAGGACCGACCCATCATAGTTCGACTCTGCAGCTACCGGACCAGGAAGATGATCTTCGACGCTAAGAGGAAGCTGAAGGGTTCCGGCGTCACCATTCGCGAGGATCTGACTGCGGAGCGCCTCAAGATCCTCAACGCTGCGGCCGACCGTCATGGGCATAGGAATGTCTGGTCATCGGACGGGAGGATCAAGATCTCTATCGGCGAGGGAGGATCCAAGAGGGTCCACACAGTCGAGAGGATGACCGACCTTCAAAAAATAAAGGTAAATTAAATCATTTCAGGATTCGATTACTAAGGTGCCCTTCACTACAAAAATAGGAAATTCGTATTAAAACATTTCACAATAGATATACCTTGGCATTTTTCATGAGCTGGCTTTCTGTTCTATAAATGAATCTTTCCACTGCTATTTATGATTATGTATGAGGCAATTATTTCAAACTAAGGAGATCCACATTTGTTAATACTGATTAATAATTTATCTTGATATTAATTCCCAAAACTACGTTCAATGCATCAACTACTATACTCCAGAGGGTACTTAGAGAATCATTATCTCTATTCTTACTAATAATTATTACATCTCTTACCAAAATTATTTCCATAATTAATAATTTTCGAAATGCTGAATTTCAAATAAATTGGATGATTAACATACGTTATAGATATGGATGTAATCTATAGGTAAAGATAGTAATCTCTTCTATATTAGGTGTACATAATGATATCTCCTACTGTTGCCACAGCTCGAGCAATAGAAGCAAATGTGTGAAGAATTATTGATAGAACGGAGGGGTGGGTAGTCTGTTCATATGCTTATATAGGGGCTGTGTTTCATTTAATGTTATCTTAGACATTCATCACTAAAATATTACAGTTCTCAATTTACTACTTTTATTGTTATTGCAACTCCCAATAGTTAATTATACTTCTAATACTATATAATATTTTTCACACTTCACCGTTCAATCCTATTTAAAACTCATCTAAAATAATCTAGCACTTTCTCCATCGTCTCCTCTACTTCTTATTTTTCTTTCTAATTTCTCTTCTTGATCTTATATTTATAATGATTACTTGAATATTGTTCTTTTCTATTCTTCTTCTTCTTCTTCGTCTTCTTCTTCTTCTTCTTCTTCTCTTTCTTTTTCTTTTCTTCTTCTTCTTCTTCTTCTCTTCTTCTTCTTCTCTCCTTGATTAATTCAAGATCACAATACGATGTTCTATTTCTTATTCTATAGTTCAGTTTCATAAGTTCTTCTCAATTGTGCACATTCCTTCTTTCTCTTCTTTTCTTCCCCATTGTTATCATTATTTTCCCTGTGATTTTTCACTAGCTATCCAGCATGTTCAAATGTTTATTTCTCTTTCTATATCTATTTATCTTCCTACCTTTTCTCTTTCTATCTGATTACCTTCTACTAGTATCCATATTATATTATAATATCCATATATTTATCCATATAATATTCGATTCTTTCCCACATTGAATCATACTATTCCTCTTCAATTTTATGGGGATATTATTCATTATCAGTTGTATTATGTATCTTTTCTCAATTGATAACTTTCTTCAAAGATTTTTCGTTTTTCTGCTGGCTTTTTCTTCTCTTTTTCAGTTTTTACTGGATCCCATTTCGCTCTATCTCCACCATGAACACGATCTTCCACTACTGGATTCCATCTCTCTCTATCTCCACTTGGACTCGATTTTCCACCACTGGATTCCATCTCTCTCTGTCTCCACTTGGACTCGATCTTCCACTACTGGATTCCTTCTCGCTTACCTCCACTTGGACCCGATTCTTCCACTACTGGATACCTACTCGCTCTATCTCCACTTGGACCAGATCTCCCACTACCAGTTCTTCCTCAATCTTCGTCTTATTCACCATTAGGATTATTCATCACCGGAACTCCACACATCTACATCTTATTGTGTTTAGTGAATTTTGTTTTGAACTAGTGCTTTAAATAGTGAAGGGAGCCGAACTGTCAAGGCATGCTGAATGCACTCGAATCAAGAGACTTTTTCATTTAGGTTAAGTTTTATCAGTTTCATCCCCATTTTCCCCGTCATGTGTTGTTCTGAGGTCGGTTCACGATTGGTCTGCTGCTTCCATGATGCCTCTCACTGACACGTCAGCTCGCTCGCCCTCAAGTAGGTATGATTATTTCAATAATAGTAATAATGACGCAGGTATGTTTCTAGCAAATAAGCTCCACTCTTTCAAAAACTTTTCAAGGCTGCTCACCTTAACGTACAATCCCTCAGTTGCCACATTGATGAACTCAGAGCAATCTTCCGTTTTCAGGACTTCAATATAATCGGAATTTCCGAATCATTTTTGAAGCCTAGTATTTCATCAAATTTTGTTGCATTGCCTGGATATAATCTTTTCCGGAATGATAGATTAAATAAAGCTTGTGGGGGTGTAGCAATTTATGTGAAAGAAGGTATCAAAACAAAAGTTTTAATCACATCTAAACAAGAGTATTGTTCCAGACCAGAGTTTATGCTACTTGAATTATCCTTATCTAGTACTGATAAATTACTCGTTGGTATCTGTTATCGCCCACCAAAAATAGGTCATTTCACAGATTTCGAAAGTGCCTTGCTTTCTCTTATGCCTTGTTATAACCGTATACTAGTTATGGGGGATATGAACACCGACTTGAACATGACAAATCGTAACTTTGACTACTTTCAACTGACTACAATTTTCCAATGCCTAAACATGACTATTTTACCTCTCGATCCAACTCATCATACTAATGAATCAGACACACTCATTGACCTTCTCATTGTTAGTGATCCCAATGAGGTTGTTCAAGCAGGCCAAATCTCAGTCCCAGCTATTTCTAGACATGATTTGATCTACTGTGTACTTTCCCATAAGATACCCAAGCCAGAACAGAAAATTATCACTTATAGAGACTTCAAAAACTTTGATGAAGCCGCCTTCCTGACTGATGTGGCTCAGACTCCATGGCATCAAATTGAAGCATTACCCTCAGTTGATGACATGGTCAAGACTTTCGAGAATTGGACTTTGACTTTGTATGACAAACATGCACCTTATGTGACAAGGAGGATTAATAGAAAACGACGAGTACCGTGGATGACTGAAGACATACTTAAGATGATGGGACGTAGAGACAAAGCACATAGAAAATTTAAAAAGACATTTGACTTGGACAGTTTGATAGAGTATAGGAGCCTTAGAAATAGGGTTAAACAGGAATTACGGAACTCAAAGATTAGGTACTTGAATTCGTTTATGACAAACAATAGACAAGACTCTAAATCACTTTGGCAGGGAATAAAAGAATTCGGGCTTGGCAAACAGAAATCGAATCCACAAATTGACTTACCATTGAATAATATAAATGACCATTTCGTTTCACACTCTAACCAACGCGACGAAGTTGTCATTGCTAATCACATTGATGATCTTGAAGAGCAGGTTACAAACTTAGATTACCAATCACTGATCAATTTCATTTCCATCCAATCTCAGAAGAAGACACTTTCAGAGCAATTCAACGTATTCATAGTAATGCTATGGGTGTAGACAAAATTCCTATTAAATTTATCAAGAAGATGTTATTTGCTGTTTTACCAACCATTACATACATTTTTACAAGTCACTTGAAGAAGGCATTTTCCCTGAAAACTGGAAGTTTGCTCTGGTTCGCCCTCTAAATAAAGTTCCATCACCCAATAAAGTTGAGGATTTTAGACCAATCAGTATTTTACCTGCATTGTCCAAAGTGCTAGAAAGACTCATTCATGCTCAAGTTGTAAAATTTCTAGACAACATAGTAAGCTTCATAACTTTCAATCAGGCTTTAGAAAATTCCATTCAACTGAGACAGCTCTGCTTCGTGTCACTGATGATATAAGGTTAGCTATGGACCAAAGAAAATGCACCATCCTCACCCTATTTGATTTTTCTAAAGCATTCGATACTGTTGATCATACAGTCCTTCTGAATAAGTGGCTATTCTTGGTTTCAGTCACAACTCGTTAGTTTGGTTTAAATCCTATCTATTAGGTAGGAAACAATGTGTATCTGTCGGTGACAAAAAGTCAACTTGGAAAAACGTTATGCATGGAGTACCACAAGGTTCAATTTTAGGCCCTCTCCTCTTCACTTTGTATGCTAATGACCTTTCTTCCATTATCAAATTCTCCAGTTTCCATACTTATGCAGACGACCTTCAAATCTATTTAAGCTGTCCCATAACAAAAATTAATGAAACAGTTGGAATAATGAATCAGGATATCAATTCGATAGTGGAATGGACAAAGAAAAATGGCCTTAAGCTTAATCCCATCAAAACACAACCCATTATAATTGGATATTCTCGTCTTATAAACAATATTGACCTTGAATCGATTCACAAAATTAGTGTAGACGGTAATGACATTCCTTACTGTAGCTCAGTTAAAAATTTAGGCATTATTATGAATAATACTCTTGACTGGTCAGAACAAGTGAACAAAACTTGTAAAAAGGTATTCTCAGCCATGCATGCATTGAAGAAAATGCACGATATCCTCCCTAGAAACATTAAATTATTATTGGTTCAATCTCTCATCTTCCCACATTTAATGTATTGTAATTCTGTTCTTACGATATGCAAGTCACTCTGAATGATAAACTACAGCGTTGCCAAAATTATTGTCTACGTTTCGTCTACTCTCTCCAACGCCATGATCATATCACCCCCCCCACATTGCTAGTTCAACATTAAAGCTTCCCGATCAGAGGCTTTTTCGAATAGTCAAGCTTGTTAGAGATATCTTGATATACGGTAATCCGAACTATTTTAAAGATGATTTCAAATTTGTCTCTGAAGGTAGGAGGATAGATGCTTCACATACTAGAACCGGAGAAAGTACTTTAAGGATACCCAATCATCGAACTACTATTTTCACAAAATCCTTCTTAGTCAGTGCCTGTCGTGCATGGAATGCACTTCCTGTTTCTATCAGGTCCATCGAGAGCCGAGCGAGCTTCATCCTAATTTTAAAAAAACATCTTTTGGAACAAATGACTGAAACTGTCCGGCCCTAGAACGATCACATGACATCCATCCCCCACCCATCCCACAAATAAAAACCTTTAAACCATGTTATAGAACGAATTGTATATTATATATATTATATAAACTCATGTTATTTCAATTATCCACTGCATAATGCTGTATATTACTGAAAGTTGATAACCCTGATCTACTTTCAGCCTACTTCATTTTATTAATCAATTATTTGATCTTATCTACCTATATAATTATTTTACTCTATCAATTTTCTGTTTTTTTTCTCTTTAATATTCATATTGATTAAAACTTTTACAATATTTCCATTAATAAATAAATCCTTAGTTTAAATAACGAAATTAACGTTTTGGTAGAGAGTTAGTGGGGAGGATATTTTTAATATTCTTCCGAAGAATGGACATTGATATGTCCAAAGCTCCGCCAATTATGTAGATGCATAACAATATGATTATTATCTATAGTTATTATATTACAAACTGCTTTTTCATATCATCACAGTTCAATAATTATTTTCTTAGTCTATATTATGTAATTCATCTATAATTTTGCTGTATTGTAAGCTATTGTATATAAGTGTATAAGCCAGTATATATTGTAATCTACATAAATAGTACTCAATCAATCAATCAATCAATCAATCTCTCTTCATCATTGTCTATTTCCCACTCTCCTCACCACCTTCCTGTCACTCACTCTCTCACTCTCTTCCCATCTCCCGCGAAGACGAACAACTTTAATGAAATGGAAATTTCATTGTTGCAAGTATGACAGATGAAAGAGTGGAGACATTTTCGACTAATTTGAAAGTAGACGGCTCTTGAAAGACAGTCACGCTGCCAAGCCACTTCAGAACGACACTACACAACAAACGACATTCATCAAGAGCTCTCTTCACGTTTCTCACTCTCTCTTCTCTTCTACGTTCTCTCTCACACTCTCTCTTCTACGTTTCACTTTCCTTGCCCTATTACCATACATAAGGAAAGTATTGCTTTCCGAGAAAAATTAGGTTACCCCAATTTCTAAATCTCTATACGTTTCAAGGTCCCCTGAGTCCAAAAAAGTGGTTTTTGGAGATTGGTCTGTATGTATGTGTGTGTGTGTCTATAAGTGTATGTGCGTCTGTGTACACGATATCTTATCCCCAATTAACACAATGACTTGAAATTTAGAACTCAAGGTCCTTAACTATAAGGATCCGACACGAACAATTTCGATTGAATGCAATTCAAGATGACGGCTGAAATGGCGAAAATGTTGTCAAAAACCGGGTTTTCCGCGATTTTCTCGAAAATGGCTCCAACGATTTTGATGAAATTTATACCTAAAATAGTCATTGATAAGCCATATCAAATGCCTGAAGTCCCATATCTGTAAAAATTCCAGGAACTCCGCGCCATCTATGCAAAGTTCGATTTTAGATTTTCAATGATCACGTCTGAGATATTTGAACGAAAAATTTCGAGTGGGAAAGATTGAGCATGAAAATCTCTACAATTGATATTCAGTAATATTTTCACCTAGAACTGAAAATAAGCTTGAAATTTGAGAATATGTGATTATTCAAATGCAAACTGTTGGCAACTGTTGATAGAAATTTCGAGTGGGAAGATTGAGCATGAAAATTCTACAATCAATGTTCAGTAACATTTTCACCTTAAATTAAAAATAAGCTCGAAATTCGAGAAAATGTGATTATCCAATTATTGAAAACTGTTGGCAACTGTTGATTCTATTAAATCATTCACTATGGAGAGATAGCAGATCTCGTGTGTATCCAGCGTTATTGTCCTGTCACCAGCTGGTTCAGATCTTTGGATAGAAGACTTGAGATGCTCGTGAACACTAGCGTCAGGTGATCAATTTTAATAACGGCAAGGAACGTTGTATGAGTGCGCCACACATTTTTCTCTCAGGCTCTCTCGTTCCCTTATCTTCTACGTTCTCTCACTCTCTCTCTTTCCAAGAGAAAAAAACTGTGTTTTTTTGTGAAATTTTTCAAGACAGCGATTCAATCATCAATTCAATTACATATTTATTAACAAAACTACAAATCAATTCACCCGTCGCACAATCCCTTATAATATACGGCCAACTGTAGTAAATGCTTTAAATATCAATTTTACTTTCATTAACATCTAGTAAACACAAATTTGAGTAAAAAATCTGGTGGGGCGCACTCATACATCTTTCCTTGCCTTTCCTTTCCTTGAAAGGAGAGGGAAAAGAAGAAGGAGGAGCAGGAGAAGAAGAATAAGTAGAAGAAGAAGAAGAAGGAGGAAAGGAATAGAAGAGTGAGAATAGAAATAGAAGGGGGATTACGAAGGAGGAAAAGGAGGTCGCTTTGGAAAAAGATAAAGAGAAATAAGAGAAATCGTAGGGTTGAACTATAGTGAGGTCCACATTATAATGGCAGTGTACGATTGACAATACTGTTGCTGTTCTTTTCTATCATACAACAAAACAGATAGCACTATCTCTCTCTCGCTCTGAAATGTTGTCTATTTGCCAGAATATTTTACATTTTTACTTTTGACAGTGACTGTACAAAAAACTGAACGAAAAATTCTCAGCCGCCATTTTTTTCTTCATTCTATCAAAATACTTGAGTACACAAGTCGAATAATTGATTTAAAATTTATTTTTGAAACGATGAAATAATTTTCAAACATTACCGTATGAGAAACACAAATTAAAATACCTGAAATGACATTTTAAAAGTTGATAACCAACCATCCTATAGTGAAGTCCACGTTATAATGACAGTATTTGATCAACTTTAGTTTTGCTATCCTTGTCTATCATTTGACAAAGCCGGTGGTACTATCCTTTTCTAGGTCCACAATAATGCCAATTATGTTTTTGACAGTGTAGAGATATAATTAATTAATGGAGAGAATCAGCATCGCTATTCTTCTATCTTTATCCACTGCCATCATAACGTGACCCTCACTATAGACTTCATCCATGCTTCAGTTAGCCTACCCGTATATGTTAGACCTACTCGTACCGGTATAAATAACATTGAAAAGTTATTTCAAAATTAATCCATCGGAATTAATTATTTTTAAAGAAGATTTCTATTATTTTAAAAAGAAATTGGAATAGAATTCCTACCAAATAACTCATTTCTTTTGTTTCGAAATTCAGATCGGTGTATCACAGCTTCTCAAATTAGCCGCCATTTCAGGTTTGTATAAAAATAAAAATCTGATCTCAGTTATGGAAGCAAATTTTTAAATCAAATTATAAAAAAATATATTTTCTTGATTAATTTGACATTAAATTGACTATTTTATGAAGGAAATGATAATTATTATTGAATTAAATTTAATGGGATGAATTGAGTAACAGCTGTGTACAGTCAGTGGCAAAATGGAGAGAATTGGCAACGTTTTTCTCCTATCTTCATCCACTGCCATTATAACGTGGACCTGACTATAGAAGCCAGAGTACGAGTTGCAGAAAATCAGTTCACAAGAATAAGGGAGAGATAGAGCGCTGGAATAGGTGACAAAGTGAGCTGG
The DNA here is from genome assembly GCF_014356525.2 of Nilaparvata lugens. Classification (NCBI taxonomy): domain Eukaryota; kingdom Metazoa; phylum Arthropoda; class Insecta; order Hemiptera; family Delphacidae; genus Nilaparvata; species Nilaparvata lugens. The sequence continues at coordinate 16,024,112 of NC_052512.1, forward strand.
CCAACAAGCAGGGGGTAGAGTCCAAACTCTCTCAACTAGTGGGGGTACAAGAACGATGTGACGAGAAGGAGGAGGAGGAGGAGAAGAGGGCGATAAAAGGCTGTTAGATTCAAAGAAATGCGAAAGGCCGAATTGCCAACTCTATGCAAATGACTCAGTAATCTATCGGCCCAGTGAATAGTAGCCTATCCCACTGCGATAAAAACCCCAGTCAAGGAATTCAATGCTACCTTCGGCTATCCCCATCCCTTTCTCTCACCCTTACTCACTCTCTCACACTGTCCCCACCACTTATTCTCTCTCTAAATTGGTTTGTTTGTGCCGGTTGCACAACAGCCGGTTAAATTTTAACCGTGATAAATTCCACGAGAACCAATCAGAGAAGCTCACTCTTACTCACTCTCTCACTTCAATCTATCCCCTCCACCTATTCTCTCTCTGAATTGATTTGTTTGTGCCGGTTGCACAACAGCCGGTTTAATTTTAACCGTGATTAATTCACTAGAACCAATCAGAGAAGCTCACTCTTACTTACTCTCTCACTTAAATCTATCCCCTTCACCTATTCTCTCTCTGAATTGATTTGTTTGTGACGGTTGCACAACAGCCGGTTGAATTTTAACCGTGATTAATTCCATGAGAACCAATCAGAGTAGCTGTCTTTTCAAAAACGGATTCTCTGTTTGGTTGTCGTGGAATTAATCACGGTTAAAATTCAACCGGCTCTTGTGTAACCGGGCCAAAGTGTTTAATACAGGCAAATATAACGTCAATAAACATATTGAATCTTATCTATCCTATTATACGTTAAGCGAGCAATTTCTGTATTATATGGTTATACAGGGTGGGTGAATAGTCAGGGAACGGCTTAATATCTCATAAACAAAGGCTATTTGATGGTGGGTGTGATTGGGGATCCTACTCAAGTTGGAAATACTACTTCACTACGACTTAAAATTCTGGTCCGCCATATTGAATGCAACTTTATTTTTTCAAATAGGAGGGTGGTCATTCGATGCATGATTTCGATATGAAATTTCAAGGAAAAATGAATTACGAAAACCACATATCGTAATCTCAAACTGTTATCAATATCATGCATATCAGAAATGAAATACTGTACATAATTGGTATCGATTAATAATGTGAATATCTTCTGAACGGTTTGAGTTATCGATATGCGGCTTTCACCATTCATTTTTTCTTGAAATTTCGTATCGAAATCATGTATCGCATGACCACCTCCCTATTAAAAAAAAGTTGCATTCAATATGGCGGACCAGAATTTTGAAGTCATAGTAAAGTAGTATTTTCAATTTGAGTAGGAATATTTATCTATATATATAAAAGCGAAATGGCACTCACTCACTGACTGACTGACTCACTCACTCAATCACTCACTCACTCGCAGTACTAAAAATCTACCGGACCAAAAACGTTCAAATTTGGTAGGTATGTTCAGTTGGCCCTTTGGAGGCGCACTAAGAAATCTTTTGGCAATATTTTAACTCTAAGGGTTGTTTTCAAGGGTTTAAAGTTCGTCTTTTAGCATGTATATTCTTCTTCTCCCAATCTCTCAATTATAATTGAAATTTCTATATCATATTGTTACTATAGAACTATAATCTAGATCAGTGATCGCCAAACAGTCGATCGCGAGCTACTGGTAGCTCGTGGGGTAGTTTTTGGTAGCTCACAGAAATGCTCGTGCAAAAGAATGTCGTCCAGTTTGAATATAAACACTTTCCCAGTCTGCAGAAAATCAATGACGAGAAAAATTCTCCACAACACCGCAGTATTAACCAAGAATATGTTACAATTCTTTCAGACTTGAGATTAGATCGATCAATGATTTCAAGATTTTAAAAGCATATCAAATATGGTAAAATTCATCAACTCTCTTTTGTAAAGATCCATGCAGAAGATTTTGCAGCTTATGCTGTAAAACATTTTGGTGGAGATCAGGCATCAGTTGGAATGGAATTTGTGGATTTTAAAAATGATCTGTCTCTCAGATCACTCTCTACAACTGGAAATATTTGGCCTCAAGTCCCCAAAGAAAAATATCCAAATATTATTCAAGTTTACTTATTCATTTACTTATCATTTACAATCAACTTAAGGACAATGAAACATACTACAGTCCAAAACTTCTTTTCATCCCAATTTCATAGAATGAATTGTCCAAATAAGTTGAATTGAGGTTGAAAGCTACGTTCAGCTCTACTTACTTGTGTGAAGCATCTTTTTCAAGTATGAAATTCATAAAAAATCGATATAGGAACAGACTGACTGATGAACAATTGGACAACTGCATCGAATACACAACGTACACTCCAAACATCAAGAAAATACTTGATAACCAAAAAGAGTTCCACTGCTCTCATTGAAAAGTGCATTTCAACTTTTGTTATACTTTTTGCTGAGATAAGTAGATTTCAATACTAATTTATCTTTATAGGCATTAAAAGTGTGAAAATTTCATTTTGCATACCGAACTTTTTCAGTCTAATAATCCTTGGTAGCTCACTAGAAGATTTATAAATGCTATTTTAGCTCGCAGGCTCATAAGTTTGGCGACCATTGATCTAGATAGAGTACCTCTTCGAAACAGTTGTTAACTGGCAACTAAATTAATAATTTTGTCAGGTTGGCATTAAATTGAGTTGACTTTGTTAGGTTGGCAACAAGTTGAAGATTTAAATGCATTTATCGCGGAAAAATTTATTGGGCACTGCTACTTCAATCCTGGGAATACTAGGGAATATATTACTAGCCGTCAGGCTTGCTTCGCTCGCCATATCCGTTTAGCCAGACGTTTAGTCTGGCCCCCGACTAACATATGATAAAAAATGCCCAAATGAAAAATGCAGGCGAGCGAAGCGAGCCTCTGATTTCATTCTTGGACGATCCAGTCGGGGGTCCAGGGGGCGGAGCCCCCTGGCTAGACGGATATGACGAGCAAAGCGAGCCTGACGGCTAGTAGTGTATAAATCAAAATTCGAGGAAGAAAAAGTTTTGGGCTGTGCCTGTAAGTCCTTCCCCAAACATTTCGAAAAATTGTGTTCTGTTTATCAATAAATAAAATAACGAGCGAAGCTCAGTGCCCTGATATTAATATGATAAAGGAAAGAATTGGCTTATACACGTACGAGATAAGAAAATCATGTTTGATGCATCATCACGTCTCAACTACTGCACTGAGTAACTCGCATATAGATTCATAGGGCATGTTTCTGAGCTCGGAATTTGGCTAATAGATATCTAGATTCTAAACAGCTGGAGTCAGAAAACTGGCTTTCCGAGACGGGGCATAGTCGTAGTTTTTATGATAATCTTTATTTTCTCACTAGCCGTCAGGCTCGCTTCGCTCGCCATATCCGTCTAGCCAGGGCTCCGCCCCCTGGACCCCCGACTGGATCGTCCAAGAATGAGATCAGCAAGCACGCTTCGCTCGCCTGCATTTCTCATTTGAGCATTTTTATCATATGCTAGGACGATCCAGTCGGGGGTCCAGACTAAACATCTGGCTAAACGGATATGGCGAGCGAAGCGAGCCTGACGGCTAGTAATATAATATCCCCAGGAATAGCTCTGATTGAAGTAGCAGTGCCCAATCAATTTTTCGCAATAAATGCATTTCAATCTTCAACTTCGTGCTAACCTAACAAAGTCAACTCAACTTAATGCCAACCTGACAAAATTATCAATTCAGTTACCAGTTAACAACTGTTTCGAAGAGGTACTCTCTCTAGATCATAGTTCTATATTAACATGTGGTATGGACATTTCTCAATTATAATTAAGAGAATAAGAAGAATATACATGCTAAAAGACGAACTTCAAACCCTTAAAAACCACCCTTAGAGTTAAAATATTGACAAAAGATTTCTTAGTGCACCTCTAAAGGGCCAACTGAACATACCTACCAAATTTGAACGTTTTTGGTTCGGTAGATTTTTAGTTTTGCGAGTGAGTGAGTCAGTCAGTGAGTGAGTGCCATTTCGCTTTTATATATATAGATTTCTATAAAATTGGAAACGTTTTCCCTTGAAGAAATGGAACATTCTTGATTAATTCAAAGTAGCTGAAACTTCACACTATTTTATCTTTATTATCTTTCGGGTTCAATTTTCTAGATTTTCGAAATTTAATCTAACCGTGGACTGTGACTATACCCCGTTTCAGAGAAGGAGGAGAAGGAGGAGAAGGAGGAGAAGGAGGAGAAGGAGGAGAAGGAGGAGAAGGAGGAGGAGAAGGAGGAGAAGGAGGAGAAGGAGGAGAAGGAGGAGAAGAGGAGAAGGAGGAGAAGGAGGAGAAGGAGGAGAAGGAGAGAAGGAGGAGAAGAGGAGAAGAGGAGAAGAGGAGAAGGAGGAGAGGAGGAGAAGGAGGAGAAGGAGGAGAAGGAGGGAAGGAGGAGAAGGAGGAGAGGAGGAGAAGGAGGAGAAGGAGAAGAAGGAGGAGGAGAAGAAGGAGGAGGAAGGAGGAGAAGGAGAAGGAGGAGAAGGAGGAGAAGGAGGAGAAGGAGGAGGAGGAGAAGGAGGAGGAGAAGAAGAAGGAGGAGGAGTGAGAGGAGAAGGAGGAGAAGAAGGAGAAGGAGGAGAATGAGGAGTAAGAGGAAAATGATGAGAAGGAGGAGGAGTAGGTGAAGGAGAAGGAGGAGAGGAAGGAGAAGGATGAGATGAAGGAGATTGAGGAAAAGGAGGAGGAGGAAGACGATGATGAGAAGGATGAGGAGTGAGAGCAGGAGGAGGAGAAGGAGGAGAAGGTAAAGGAGTGGGAAGACAAGGAGAAGGAGAAGGTAAAGGGGTAGGAAGACATGAATGAAGAGGAGGTGGGTAGGAGGAAGAGAAGGAGGAATTACGAGCGGGAAATGGGGAATAAAGGGAAATATGAGGGACAGTGTTAGGAATGAGAGAGAGAGTGATAGAGTGAGTGCGGGAGGAAGAGAGAGAGAGTGAGAATGAGTGCGGGAGGGAGAGAGAGAGAAGATTGAGAGAGATTGAGAGAGATAGAGTGGGAGTGAGTGTGTGAGAGAGAAAGAATGAGTGGGTTTGAGAGTCACCCGTGGCTTTTTGTACATTTTTCATAGTAGATAGCTGACAAATAAAGAGCGACATTTTGACCTGTAGCACCGTTCCCGTTCCCAATGGACTCAAATTTGTAATGTCAACATTTCAGTGTATTGTTTCTCAAAGGTCTGATTCTAATGGAATGCTCTGTATTCTTCTATGTGTCAGCTATAGTGGGGTCCACGTCATAATGGCAGTGGAGAAAGATACAAGAACAACGTGGCCGATCCTCTGTCTTGTCAATGCCTTCTATGGACGGTAGCTGATACAGGTTTATTGATGTGATATTAACTGTTCATTCTCATTGAAAATAATCAACCATATTTTAGTAAGCAAAAAATTATATTTTTCAATGATTTCATAATGAACTTGAATAATTGAGATGGAATATTTTGTTATTTCAATGATGAACTCTACATTTTCAATGATAGTCTGGCAACAGAGTGAGAGAGAAATAGCGCTATCCGCTTTGTTGAATGATAGAAAAGGATAGCAATAGTATTACTAATCGAACACTGACATTGTAACGTGGACCTCACTATAGTGTAGAGATATAATTGTTTTCTAGTGTGATATCTCTCTCGATTCCCAAGTGTAACATAATCGTAACTAATAAAAAATTGTAACTAATAAATTCAATTGGACCGACGTTGTTTTAACCAGCAATAATTGTTGGATGAGAGAGATTTATTGATTGATTGATTGAGTACTTTATTCATGTAGATTACAATATATGTTGGCTTATACACTTATATACAATAGCTTACAATACAGCAAAATTGTAGATGAATTCACAAAATATAAACTCAGAAAATAATTATTGAACTGTATTTGATACGAAAAAAAGCAATTTGTAATATAATAACTATAGATAATAATTATATTGTTATGCATCTACATAAATTGGCGGAGCTTTGGACATATCAATGTCCATTCTTCGGAAAGAATATTCAAAACATCCTTCCCACTAACTCTTTACCAAAGAGAGAGAAAGAGAGATTGATTGATTGATTTATTTATTCTCCACATGCCAGGTTTCGAAAGACCTATTGCTTTTATAACATTACAAGATTTCGAAATTACAAAATGATAATGAATTAATACAGTATATAGAAAATACTATTCTAAATGTACAAAAGAAGGAATAATAAGTAAACTAGGTTGAAAATTATTGAAAAATATAAAAATATATAAATATACAAATATTAAAATGAATAAAATAAAATTATATAAATATAAAAAAGTATTACCTCATTACAATTGAAAAATATTAAGATACATATTATGATGAAGAAGGAAGAACATTGTTAAAACAAATTAATGAAGAATAATATAATAAAAAAGTGAAAGAAATTTATGATGAAGAAGAGTACTGAAAGGGGCAGGGAGAAGAGATGAAGAAGAAAAGGGAAAAAAATATTTATATTAAAAGAAACTACAAATGAAGCACAGAGACAGAGAGAGTGAGAGAGACTGAAGGAGGAGAATTATATAGGTCGTGGTACAAGCATGGAGTTTTAGAGAAATTATCTTTTTACTTTCCTCACCCTACTACCATAGGTAAGGAAAGTATTGCTTTCCAAAAAAAAAATAAAGTAACCCCAATTCCAAGTTTTCTATACGTTTTAAGGTCACGTGAGTCTAAAAACATGATTCTTGGGTATTGGTCTGTGTGTGTGTGTGTGTGTGTGTGGTGTGTGTGTGTGTGTGTGTGTGTGTGTGTGTGTGTGTGTGTGTGTGTGTGTGTGTGGTGTGTGTGTGTATGAGTGTATGTGCGTCTGTGTACACGATATCTCATCTCCCTGTTAACGGAATGACTTGAAATTTGGAACGTGAGGTCCTTACACTATAAGGATCCGACACGAACAATTCCGATCAAATGTGATTCAAGGGTGTATGTCTGTGAACACCATAACTCTATTCCTAATTAATCGATTGACTTTAAATTTCAAACTTAAGGTCCTTATACCATGAGGATCCGACAATAAGATATCCAAAAAATTCAATTCAAAATGGCGGAAAAAATGGCGGATAATTAATAAAAAACCATGTTTTTCACGGTTTTCTCGAAAACGACTTTAACGATTTTCTTCAAATTTATATTATGGATAGCTATTCATATGACCTATCAACTGACAAGAGTCCCATTCCTGGGAAAATTGCAGGAGCTCCGTAAAATTCTTGAGAAAAATGACGGATAATTACTAAAAAACCATGTTTTTACGGTTTTCTCGAAAATGACTCTAACGATTTTCTCCAAATTAACATCAGGGATAGCTATTTATAAGCCCTATCAACTGTCATGAGTCTCATTTCTGGGAAAAGTGCAGGAGCTCCGTAATATTCTTGAGAAAAATGGCGGATAATGACTGAACCATGTTTTTCACGATTTTCTCAAAAATAACTTAACCAATTTTATTGAAATTCATCAACCCTGTATAGTTATTTATCAGCTCTATCAACTGACATGAGTCTCCTTTCTGGGAAACCAATGGGGGGTCCACCCCATCCTTGAGAAATGGACTCAGTAACCTCCTTCTCGTGCATGAGGTAGCTAGGTAGCGCAGTTCATAAAAAGAACACATAGTCGAGATATTTCATTTGTAGAACAGCTGTTTTTACGACTTTAAAAAAGTGACGACTAGAAAAATTCATCGAATTTCACAATTCACACAAAGAAAAAGTTCTCTGAAAACAATTATATTTACACATAAACAGAAGTCTGATCGTAGTTTCAAATATGAGCAAGGGAATTTGTTTGAGTGTACCACACCAGATTTTTTCAATATATTAGAAGAATGCAATGAAATATTTCAAGGTTATCCAACAAGATTGTCTGATCTTCCCTCTGATTTCTGTACCACCTATCAATGCCAGCTTGTATCAGTGTGATTCATGTATACATGGATCAGACATCTTCATGTATACATGGATTTCATGTGTCTGTCATCCCTTATAACCACTCTGTGGCGTTTGTGAGACCACATACCATGGGGTCTCACATACCGTTCAATTATGACGGACATACCAGGACAAAGCCGCATTTGGTGAAGACCTCTCATATCACCACTTGCATGAATTTAGTTCGCAACCACAGAAATTCATGACCCAATAATTGAGTGACCAATCCTGACTCAATTGACAAGCGATGTTCATGAATCTCTGTTCAAGTATCATAGATTGTATAGTGAGGTCCACGTTATAATGACAGTATTTGATCAACTTTGGTTTCGCTATCCTTGTTCATCATTCGACAAAGCCGGTGGTACTATCCTTTTCTAGGTCCACAACGGTGCCAATTATGTTTTTGACAGTGTAGAAATATGATTAATCAATGCAGAGAATCGGCATCGCTATTCTTCTATCTTTATCCACTGTCATTATAACGTGAACCACACTATAGGGATGTTTACGATAATTATAATGGCAGTGTTTGATTAGCAATGATATTGCTATCCTTGTCTATCCTTGTCTATCATTGCGCTATCTCTTTCGTGCTCTGCTCTGATGACAGATCGTCTTTAAAAATGTAGAAATAATATTAATTAACAAAATATTTCATCTTAGTTATGGAAATTCATTATGAAATTATTGAAAAATATAATCTCTTGCTCAATAAAATATAATTGATTATTCAAAACGAGAATGAACAATCAATAATACATCAATAAACCTGCATTAGCTACCGTCTATAGAAGGCATTGACACGATAGAGGATCGGCACCGTTTTTCTCCTATCTTTCTCCACTGCCATTATAACGTGAACCTCATTATAATAAAAAATCGTAACTAATAAATCCAAATAAATCAGAGTTGTTTCAACAAATAATAATTGTCGAGTGGGAATGAGATTAGATCAGATTAGATTAGAGTTCCTTATTTATGTATGTTACAATATTTACTGTCTTATACACTAAAATTTATATTAAATGATGATAATGATAATTATCCAACGAATTTCAAAAAGTACAATCAATAAGAATAGAATTGAATTCAAATAGAATGATTTTAAAATAAAAGTGTGATGTAACTTCACAAATAGCAGTGTTTCAACAATTAATTGTCGATTCTCAAAGAAGGATATAAAATAATATCCTTCCTATCAACACACAACTGAGATTAGATTGGATAAGATTCTTTAATTATGTATGTTACAATATTTACTGGCTTTTACACTAATTTACATTAAATGACGGTAATGCTAATTATTCAACGTATTTTACAAAGTATAGATAATTAATCAATGAGAATAAAGATAGAATGCAATTGGAATAACGATTATATGAAATTATGATGTAACTTCATAAATCGACAGTGTTTCAACAAATAATTGTTGATTCTCAAAGAAGGATATGAAATAATATCATTCCCATCAACACACAACTGAGAAAGATTGATTGATTGATTGAGTACTTTATTCATGTAGATTACAACAATATATACTGGCTTATACACTTATATACAATAGCTTACAATACAGCAAAATTATAGATGAATTTACAAAATATAGACTAAGAAAATTATCATTGAACTGTATTTGATATGAAAATAGTTATTTTGCTACAGTTACCTTGAGAAGTGACCTTTCCTGCACTGATTACAGAACGCAAAGAATCACTTTTCCGCTCTAGTGCGCAAAGTATTACTTTGTGTACTCACAATACTTTGCGTATTATCTTGCAGCCATCACAATAAGCTGTTGACATTGTTGGCGTGTATTTTGAATGCGAATTTGTTCTATCTATATTTTTCTGTTTTTCAAATAAATAAAAATAAGAACTCATCAAATTATACATTTTGAATATTATTAATTATTCATTATTTCGAATAATTTTTTTTCTATTCATAAAGTGATTGGTTGGAAAATTATTCAGGAATTAAGATACACTCAGAATTATTCAAATTTTCAAATTAATTGGATCAATGTAATTTTTAATTTGAATAAATTATCGATTATTAATGTTCAATTGGATTATCAAGTTTAAAATAAATTAAAGTTGTTATCAATAACAAAATCATACAAACATTTGAAGGATTTCAGTCATCATTCTACCCATAATCAACCACTATTCATATTCAATGGTAACTGTAGAGAAGATTCAATGTGAAATACGTGCGCAAAGTTCCTCTGCTGCACTCAAGAAACCATTCCGTCCTCGCCTTCAAGGCTCGTGCGTAAACGTTTCTTTCGGTGCAGCAAACTGTCACTTTGCGCACTAGTTGCACAAATAACTATTGAAATGGTTTGTTGAGTGCAGCAGTGGAACTTTGCGCATGTATTTCACATTAAATTTTTCCTACAGTTACCATTGAATATGAAAAGTGGGTAATTATGAGTAAAATTGCCTGGATTCCATCAAATGTTTTTTTGTGTAATTTTATTATTAATGAATTAAATTGAATAATGTAGTAGTAGATGAATGAAGGCGGCTATGTGCTGTGTGGGTGGCACTGTGCTGTCCTCGAACTCGGTGTCCTTGATATTATTGCCATAACGTGGGCCTCACTATGAGTGCAGTTACCAACTTAATTTTGATTTAGCTGCACTGGTTTTCTATTTATAACCCACCAACTATTTTGCGTTGCCATGTTGCGAATCTGGAGTGCGGGAAAAATTTTTCCTACAGTTACCTTGAAAAGTGGCCATTCCTGCACTGATTACAGAACGCAAAGAATCACTTTTCCGCTCTAGTGCGGGAAAAAATTCTTCTGCACTCCAGATTGCCAACATGGCAACACAAAATAGTTGGTGGGTTATAATCCTTCATATTATGGAGGATTAGTGCACGAAAACAAAAATTAAGTTGGTAACAATGACTGTGGTTAGATTTAGATGAGAATCATTTCAATGGCTACCCTACATTTATGATAAAATCCCAATCTAGAAATCCAAAATAAGAATAATGTTTATCTAAATCATAATTGAATAATAACTTCTCATCATTTAATAATGAATAATGTTCATTTTCTATTGACAGTAATAATTAATTCAACTCCAAGCAATGAGAAATGTAGCAAACACACATTTTGAAATTCGAATTTTCAGGTTAAATAATTACCGTTCGAAATCCATGTCAATAAAATTAATAAAATAACATTAGAATATACTACAATAAAATATTTTCTGTTGTCTATGTTATTTTATAAATATTTTTTAGTTTACTTATAGTATTTTTCGATAATTCTAGTCAATCATAATTCTGAATATGTGAATACTGTTTTTAGCTGGATGAGAGAACGAAGTTAGGTACGATTCTTCCCGCTAAGTCGCGGGCTTGTCGGTTCAGCCATTTTGCAGTCATCCAAACCAGCTTTTGGCGTGTGTTTTGAATGCGATTTCTTTGTTTTATCTGTATTTTTTCTGATTCTTGAATGAATAAAAATGAGAACTTTGGCTGAGAATTTTCAACTTCAATTGGATTATTTATTTTTAAATGAATTAAGGATGTTATTAATAACAGCAACACACACACAAACATTTGATGGATTTCAGCCATCATTTTATCCATAATTACCCACTTTCCATATTCAATGGAAACTGTAGGAAAAATTCAATGTGAAATACGTGCGCAAAGTTCCTCTGCTGCACTCAAGAAGCCATTCCGCCCTCGCCTACGGCTCGGTCGTAAACGTTTCTTTCGGTGCAGCAGACTGTCACTTTGCGCACTAGTTGCACAAATAACTATTTCGTCACACTGCACAGAAAGCAGCTGTTTTCCAGTCTGACGTCAGAAAAGGGTTTCTTTTCGGCCTAGGTCGGAAAACGTACTCTTTCCAGCCGCTAACATGGAAGTCCGTAGTTAATAAGTCATCCGCTTGATCAGGCGAGTGTCAACTTTCTTCATCTGGAGTTGCAATTATTTCAGTTCGAATTTCGAATCAAACTAATTCAGCATTCGCTTCGCAACCATTTTTATTCAATTATTTATTGTTGATTAGCGCATTCCAAATTTTCAAAAATGCTTGAAGATGACTATGCCCGTGATATTCCAAGTGAGATTTTAAAAGAATCTGAAATCCTGACTGCAAATCTTCTACCACTAAAATCAAAAAATAGGTACAATAACTTGATTCTTTATTTTGTATTCTTTATTCATACTGTCAGCAATACCTGTAGTGTGGCAGAAAATAATGTTTGCACCACGAGCAAAAATGTTTTTCCGGCTCTCAATCTTATCTTATTCCGATTTCAAGCCGGAAAAATCTCATTTTCTGCTCTAGGTGCGAAATATACTATTCCCGCTTTAGAGCGGAAAAATGATTCTTTGCGTTCTGTAACCAGTGCAGGAATGACCACTTTTCAAGGTAACTGTAGGGAAAAAAAATTGTGATAACTATAGATAATATTGTTATGCATCTACAGAAATTGGCGGAGCTTTGGACATATCAATGTCCATTCTTCGGTAAGAATATTCAAAATATCCTTCCCACTAACTCTCTACCAAAACGTTAATTTCATCAATTGAACTAAGGATTTATTTATAAATGGGAGTATTGTGAAAGTATTAATTAATTAATATGAGGGAGAGAGAGAGACAAAGAGACAAAACGAGAAGACAAGATGAAAGAGGAAGAGCCAGCAAGAGGGGTAATTGTGAAATTGAGTGGGTTGTCTGTCATAAATACACGTGGGAAGAGGGGGATAAAGCCGCCACATTCAAAATAGAGCCCAGGTGCTTTATGTGACCACAACCTTTGCTGTTACAAACAGCACTAGAGAGGGATAAGCACCGAGGGAAAGAGGAAAGAGAGAGAACAGGGAGACTAGGGAGGGGAAAACCCCACGTTCTCTCAAACAGAAACCGTGAAACTCGAGTTCACATTGTATTATCACATTCCGACACACTTTGAGGGATTTTTGGGGTCGAGGGAGGTTTTTGAAAACTAAGAAACTAACTCAAAACAGGGGGCAGAATAGGGTTATAGGGGTGATAGTAGTCACTAGAGGTGATATCGGACTGGAAATTCGATTCGGAATTATTACAAAAAAAAATGAATGAATGAATAAATGAATATAATAAATAAATAGATAAATAAATGAATGGATGAATAAATAAGTGAATAAATAAATAAATGAATGAATTAATAAGTGAATAAATGAAAGAATAAATAAAAATAGAAAATAAATAAATAAATGGATGAATAAATAGATAAATAAATATAAATAATTAATAGATGAATAAATAGATAGATAAGTAAATAAATGAACAAATAAATAAATCAATGAATAAATGAATGTTTTTTTCCCAAAAAAAAATAAAACTACAACAACAAATACACAAAATATTAGATAAATATTGGATAATGGATGTGGAAATCGAGAGAGAACACACACAATGGAAAAGGAGGAGGATTTCTTTTCATTTCGGATGACATGAGCATTATGCTTGTTCGAGAACAATCAAAAGTGTCTGAGTGATTCTATGAGATTGAAAAAAAGGATGAGAAGGAGGAGAAGGGGGAGAAGGAGGAGGAGAAGGTGAAGGAGGAGAAGGAGTGGAAGGAGGAGAAGGTGGTGAACGAGGAGAAGGAGGAGAACGAGGAGAAGGAGGAGAAGAAGGAGAAGGAGGAGAAGGAGGAGAAGGAGGAGAAGGAGGAGAAGGAGGAGAAAGAGGAGAAGGAGGAGAGGAGGAGAAGGAGGAGAAGGAGGAGAAGGAGGAGAAGGAGGAGAAGGAGGAGAAGGAGGAGAAGGAGGAGAAGGAGGAGAAGGAGGAGAAGGAGGAGAAGAGGAGTTGTAAGAGGAAGTGGAGAATGAGATGAAGGAGAAGACGGGGAAGGAGGAGAATAAGGGGAAGGAGAAAAAGGAAAAGAAGGAAAAGAAGGAGAAGAAGGAGAAGAGAGAGAAGAAGAAGAAGAAGAAGAAGAAGAAGAAGAAGAAGAAGGAGAAGAAGAGAAGAAGAAGAAGAAGAAGAAGAGAAGAAGAAGAAGAAGAAGAAGAAGAAGAACGAGAAGAACGAGAAGAAGAAGGAGAAGAAGAAGAAGAAGAAGAAGAAGAGAAGAAGAAAGAGAAAAAGGAGAAGAAAGAGAAGAAGAAGTAGGAGAAGAAAAAGAAGAATGGAATAGAATAGAATAGAATGACTGCCTTTATTTTATACCTGGGAGGGCGAAGTTAGGGCGCAGTCGGCCCTCTCTTACACTTAACCCTCCAATACAATACTAAATTATAATTTAACAAGCAATACTCAGTAAAATAAAATAAAACAAAACAATATTTTAAATGAAAAACGTAAAAATAATAATAAGTGGAATAGTTGAATAAACTTAAAAGTAGAGCATTCTTAAAATGTAAAATAACAAAGATCTGTTGGGAAATAAATACAACATTTATGACGGAATAATTATATGGATAGGATCGACGGATATGGATAGGATGAACGGATAGGATTGAAGAAGCAAAAAAGAGCAATATGATGAAGAAGAAGAAGAAAAGGAAGTAGTGGAAAAAGAAGAAGGAGTAATAGGTGAATATCAGTGGAGAAAAGAAGGGAATATTATTTTTTCTTGTCTTTTTGCTGAAAGTAACAAGCGCAATGGTTTCAAAGCACAGGCTAGCCACATTCACATGATACTGTCACCATTGGTTGCATGGAAAGCTTTGTTGTAATCATTGAGATATGCTGCCAGATGCAAGTGTGTCTCACGAAGACACTTGCCAGGCAAATTAGATTTGTCTCGAATTTTTTTTCGACTCGTTTTCAGTTTCAGAGTCTTTTGTTGGGCTGGCTACCTCAAGGACATGCTTTAACGATGTCACCGTCCTCAGAAATGAGTTCATTATTTTCCTTCTTGGTTTCTCAATCTTTTTGTTGTTCTTTTCTGAATTCTCCATTTTTTCTCCCTTCTTTCCACATCCTTCTAAAATTCTCTGAAGCCTTGTTTGCACTAGTAGAGTTAGTGGCCGAGTAACTGGCATACTAACTCTACTCTACTTACTTGGTCGAGTAACTGTTCTCACTACAGTTGAGAATAGTTAACCGAGCGAAGTGAGTTCTAAGATTCAAGTCGATGGATTTCTCTTTATATGTTTATATTTATGTTGCGCAATTACGGCGAAACGCAGCGATCAATTTTCATGAAATTTGACAGGTATTTTCCTTTTTAAATTGCGCATCGACGTATATACAAAGTTTTTGAAAATTTCGCATTTGAATCTATATATTTAAAAGCTAAATGGCACTCACTCACTGACTGACTGACTCACTCACTCGCAGAACTAAAAATCTACCGGACCAAAAGCGATCAAATTTTGTAGGTATGTTCAGTTGGCTCTTTAGAGGCGCACTAAGAAATCTTTTGGCGATATTTTAACTCTAAGGGTGGTTTTCAAGGGTTCGAAGTTCTTTTAGCATGTACAGTCTTCTCATTCCAAAATCTTAGAATTATATTTAATTGACAATAAAAAATTATTGAATTGAATTGAATTGAAATGTCCATACCATATGTTGATATAGAACTATAATCTAGAGAGAGTACCTCTTTGAAACAGTTGTTCTGGTAACTAAATTAAAAATTTTGTGAGGTTGGCATTAAGTTGAGTTGACTTTGTTAGGTTGACACTAAGTTGAAGATTGAAATGCATTTATCCAGGACCTCCTAAATACCAATTCATCCAATTAGCAAAAATTAGCGTTTTCTCAGCTTTTCTGCGTTTCCTCACCTTTTTCAATAATTGATGGAAATATATTTGAAAAAAAATCAGTACACAGGTTTAGCTGAGGTAGAAGAATTTTGTTCGCCAAAGATACGCCGATATAGTAACAGGTGTTTTTCGAGATCAAATTGACATATATAATACGTTTAAATTCGGTACAGAGGTTCCGCTGAGGTCTACATGTAGGCGAGCGAAGCGAGCCCGCTGATCTCATTCTTGGACAATCCAGTCGGGGGTCCAGAATTCGGTACAGAGGTTCCGCTGAGGTCCACATGTAGGCGAGCGGAGCGAGCCCGCTGATCACATTTTTGGACGATCCAGTCGGGGGTCCATGGTGCAGAGCCCCCTGGCTAAACGGATATGGCGAGCGAAGCGAGCCTGACGGCTAGTGATAATATAAAAGGAAAAAGAAGCCTCTTTCATACGTCAATATAAGAGTAAAAATCAGACTAAGAATTATTCATCATACATCATCAACATGTCATCATCAGCTGACAAGTGACTACAAAGATTTGTGGAGAAGCCAGTCTATTGCTGTATTTCCATAAGGTCTATAGTTTCAATCAGGTACTTGTGGATGAGAATACTGCGTGAGGTCTACTGTTCCCAGAACTACTAGTAAATCAGCTGTCGAGTGGATTATGAATCGCATGCCATGACGCATGCAATTCAATATCTCAATGTAACTTGGTGAAAAATCAGCTGCTGTGTGGACTATTAATTGCATGCCTCATTCAATGCAATTTTTATGCACTATTAAATGAACTATTGATAGCAATGCAATTAATAACTAATATAACAGAGTATTGTCTCTCGACCTTTCTCTGCTTTCAACTCGGGCTGACCTGTTGCCAGTATGTCTTTAAGGGATTAGCTTTTGATGTTAGCATTTTTGATACATCAACCCCAACAGCCATTAGCCGTTTTCACACCGATATCTCGCCGACAAGACATGACAGCACAGATAGTCCAACTCACTTGGAATGTGTGTGGAGACATATAGAATAACATAATGGTAGCTCATAACTGATAGACAAAGAGTTTTTTTTTCATAAGGTTTTTATTGATTATCTCAAAAACTAGAAATTTGGAGCTGAATCCTTCTTGCTGCAATGCCCTCAATTTACTCTGATGGACAGATGAGGCTGTGGTTTATAACTGCGCGAGGTCTACGGTTCACAGAACTACTAGTATAATATGGTCTCACCTGGAAACATTCCACTTCCCCAACAATATATTTGTAACAATACAGAGAAGCTTGATTATGTCAAACTCCGGCAATAATAATATGCTAACGGTTGCTGGTATGGATTGTGTCGAGTTCTCCCAGGTGGTGCTGTAAGGGGGGGCGTTTGTGACCTGGGACTGTTGGAGGGGATGAAGAGGGTGGGAGGGATGGAGTGAGAGAGAGAAGGAACCGGTGGAAGGGATAGAGTAAGAGAGAGGGGATGAATAAGGTCACCGGAGTCAAAGGTTACGAGGGGTTGGGTGGGGCCTGTGAACTGCAGTGACTCATACAGTTCCCTGTAATTTGTCAGTGTTTTCTATGTTTGTAATATCATTGCTGCCTATTCAAATAATGGTGACAGTCTGGGTGCCTCACCAAATAACCCGTCAGCCTTATCCCTTGGGGTCAGCTACTGTTATAATTCTCTGTTTCTCTTTCACTTTCTCTCTCTCACTCACTCTCTCCCTCCCTCTCACACCCTCTCTCAATCCCACACTCTATCTCTATTTCGATCTCACTCTCTCTTTGAGTCTCTCTATCACTCTATCTCTCACTATCTCTATTTATCTATCTCTCTTCACACTCTTTCTATCTCTATTTCTCTCTCACTCATTCTCTCTTCCACTCTCTCTATCACTCTCTCTCTCTCAGTATCTCCATTTCTCTCTCTCTTCACACTCTCTCTATCTCTATTTCAATCACACTCTCTCTTTGACTCTCTCTTACTATCTCAATTTCACTCTCTCTTCACACTCTCTCTATCTCTATTTCTCTCTCACTCACTCTCTCTTTCACTCTTTCTTTCACTCTCTCTATCACCCTCTTTCTCACTATCTCTATTTCTCTCTCTCTCTTAGCGAGGGTTAAGTGTAAGAGAGGGCCGACTGCGCCCTAACTTCGCCCTCCCAGGTATAAAATAAAGGCAGTCATTCTATTCTCTTCACACTCTTTCTATCTCTATTTCTCTCTCACTCACTCTCTCTTTCACTCTCTCTCACACTCTCTCTCTCACTATCTCAATTTCTCTCCCTCTTCACACTCTTTCTATCACTATTTCTCTCTCACTCACTCTCTCTTCCACTCTCTCTATCACTCTCTCTATCACTCTCTCTCTCACTATCTCTTTTTCTCTCTCTCTTCACACTCTCTCTATCTCTATTTCAATCTCACTCTCTCTTTGACTCTCTCTATCACTCTCTCTATTACTCTCTCACCCTCTCTCTCTCTCTCACTATCTCTATTTCTCTCTCTCTTCACACTCTTTCTATCTCTATTTCTCTCTCACTCACTCTCTCTTTCACTCTCCCTATCACTCTCTCACTCTCTCTCTCTCTTTCTCTCTTTCTCTCTTTCACTTCTTGGTAGTCTCTCTTCATTTCTTGGTAGAGAGTAAGTGGGGAGGATGTTTTTAATATTCTTTCCGAAGAATGGACATTGATATGTCCAAAGCTCCGCCAATTTATGTAGATGCATAACAATATAATTATTATCTATAGTTATTATATTACAAATTGCTTTTTCATATCATATACAGTTCAATAATTATTTTCTTAGTCTATATCATGTAAATTCATCTATAATTTTGCTGTATTGTAAGCTATTGTATATAAGTGTATAAGACAGTATATATTGTAATCTACAAAAATAAAGTACTCAATCAATCAATCAATCAATCTCTTTCACTTCTTGGTAGAGAGTAAGTGGGGAGGATTTTTTTAATATTCTTTCCGAAGAATGGACATTGATATGTCCAAAGCTCCGCCAATTTATGTAGATGCATAACAATATAATTATTATCTATAGTTATTATATTACAAATTGCTTTTTCATATCATATACAGTTCAATAATTATTTTCCAAGTCTATATTATGTGAATTCATCTATAATTTTGCTGTATTGTAAGCTATTGTATATAAGTGTATAAGCCAGTATATATTGTATTCTACATAAATAAAGTACTCAATCAATCAATCAATCGATCAATCACTTTCTCAAAATTTCACTATTTCAAATTCTTCAAGATTTGATTACATAAAGTTTTCAGTCTGTCAAGTTTTCAATTATTTGTCATGCTCAAAGTTGTTGTATGGAAGCAGCAGAACATTTGTCTTGAAAGACAAATTAGAAGTTAGATATGATTGGGTATCCTTTTCGAATAATAAAAACAGATTTTCCGTCGCACCGAATTTTTTTCCGCCATTTTGAATACAACTTCTTTTTTCAAATTGAAATGCGGTCATATTCCGATACAGGATTTGCAGAGAGAAGGTATGGTGAAAACCGCACATCGATATCTCAAACCTTTCAAATTTTATTCTCATTCATCTCCTTCATTATAGTATAAAAGATGATAGATGGATGGATATATCATCCATCTATCTATCATCTTCTATACTATAAAAATCTGGTGTGGCGCACTCACACAACTTTCCTTGCCGTTATAAAAATTTATCACCTGACGCAAGTGTACACGCGCATTCCAAGTCTACTATTCTAAGATCTGTCAGCTGGTGACAGGACAATAACGCTGGAGACACACGAGGTCTGCTATCTCTTCATAGTGAATGATTTAATAGAATCAACAGTTGCCAACAGTTTGCAATTAAATAATCTTATTTTCTTGCATTTCGAGCTTATTTTCAATTTTAGGTGAAAATGTTACAAAACATAAATTGTAGAGATTTATATGCTGAATCTTTCCCACTTAAATTTATTTGTTTGAATCGTATCTGAAGCCTGATGATTGGTAATCTAAAATCAAACTTTGCATAAATCGGGCGGAGCTCCTGAAATTTTTACAAATATAGGACTTGTGGAAGTTGGTATAGCTTATCAATGACTATTTCAGGTATGAATTTGATCAAAATCGTTTAGGCCGTTTTCGAGAAAATCGCGAAAAACCCTGTTTTTGACAACATTTTCGCCATTTCAGCCGCCATCTTGGATTGCGTGTGATCGAAATTGTTCGTGTCGGATCCTTATAGTGTAAGGACTATACGTTCCAAATTTCAAGTCATTCCGTCAGCTGTGAGATGAGATATCGTGTACTCAGACGCACATACACTCATACACACACACACACACACACACACACACACACACACACACACACACACACACACACACACACACACACACACACACACACACAGTCACACACACACACACACACACACACACACACACACACACACACACACACACACACATACAGACCAATACCCAAAAACGACTTTTTTGGACTCAGGGGACCTTGAAACGTATAGAAATTTAGAAATTGGGGTACCATAATTTTTTTCGGAAAGCAATACTTTCCTTACCTATGGTAATAGGGCAAGGAAAGTAAAAAGATAGATTTGTGCTATGCCCATTGTCATCTCCCAAGGCAAGGCATCTAGAACTGGCTTAAACACGTATACACGTGTAAAGGATAGAAAAATCATGTTTGACGCATCATCACGTCTGAACTACTGGACTGATTTACTTGAAACGCTGCATATAAATTCTTAATTAACCGAGGATTCTTATAAACCTTTTTTTTTAATTCTTCTAGATTTCATTACGGCCATCTCGGTCGGCGAACTCGTCAACAGCAAGGCATATATACAGCTCGTTCCTCGAATGAGTATTCAAGAATACACACACACACAAAAAACCTTCAAATGGGTTTTCGACTGTTACTAATCCTAGCCTAAGATTAATAAATTGCAGCAGTCAACCGCTCTGAATTAAATTAAGTAAGTCATCAATAAGTGATTACAAAACTAATGGAATAAATGATTCCCAATAATAATTAATAACTTTAGTCTCCAGGAGAAAACGATGAACTGTCTGGAAAAGACATGATTCAATTAGACAATTGAATAATATAGCTCAGAAAACATGTCTGTAGCCTACAAAATCTAGAAGCGGTCTCTTGTTCAGCACTCCAAGTCGACCGAATCAGGCTCAAAAAATAGGTATCAGGCTGAGCAATGATACATTAAAAAATACCAAATTACAAAGGACGTGGTGGGGACGACAATAATTTCCGTTAATAGAACGAGAAAGGAATACAACTAACAAGGACAGAATACAGTGAAATTCCCTCAATCGAAGTGGAAGACTCAGCAATAGAATGGATGTTCAACTGATTTTTTATGATTATTTTGCATCTACAAACAATCCCAAGTACTCAAGGAAAACGTTGGAAAACAATAGAGGAAATATTAGAATTTAATTACGTAATGATTGTGCTGAATTAACTCATGAAACTACTTCGATACTGTGAGAATCACAACGTTAATCCAGCACTCTAATGGAAATTATCTTGGAGAAGTTATAATTTAAAAGAAAAAAAAAATAAATTTCGGCACAATTGAATAATCACATTTTTCGAATTTCGAGCTTATTTTCGATTTAAGGTGAAAATGTTTCTGAACATAAATTGTAGAGATTTTCATGCTGAATCTTTTCCACTTTTTTGATCAAATATTATTGTATCTGAAGCCTGATAATTGGGAATCTGAAATCAAACTTTGCATAGATGGGGTGGAGCTCCTGGAATTTTTACAGATATGGGACTCCTGACAGTTGATAGAGCTCATCAATGACTATTTTAGGTATAAATTTGATCAAAATCGTTGGAGCCGTTTCCGAGAAAATTGTGGAAAACCCTGTTTTGACAACATTTTCGCCATTTTAGCCGTCATCTTAAATTGCATTTGATCTAAATTGTTCGTGTCGGATCCTTATAGTGTAAGGACGTTAAGTTCCAAATTTCAAGTCATTCCGTTAATTGGGAGATGAGATATCGTGTACACAGACGCACATCACTCATACACACACACACACACAACACACACACACACACACACACACACACACACACACACACATACACACACACATACAGACCAATACCCAAAAACCACTTTTTTGGACTTAAAGAAATTCAGAAATTGGGGTACCTTAATTTTTTTCGGAAAGCAATACTTCCTCTACCTATGGTAAAAGGGCAAGGAATGTAATAAAGAAATCTAAGCCATCTCCATCTCTCTGTTAGCCATTGCAGGTGGAAATTTCAGTTTAGTTTTGTTCATGAGAAAATTTCAAAGCTAAGGATCATGATGGAGGAATTGTTTGACTATTTCATAATATTGTTATGAATATTGCTGGTGTGTGGGAAGAAATTTTTTATAGTATTTTGGTTGTTATTCATACTATAATAGAAGAAAGGTCTGGGTTATACACGTACGGGATAGGAAAATTATGTTTGACGCATCATCAAACTCAACTACTGGACTGATTAACTTGAGATCCTGCAGATAGATTCATAATTTATTAAATGAGGATGCGTGTCCTTTAGGCCTATTTTCAATTCTCCATTATTTCATCACGTTAAGTTTTCAGTTTGTCAAGTTTTAAAATAGATTATTGAGGAGCACGGGTTTCCTGCTAGTCACATATAAATCAAGTACAACAATAGAATAAATCTGATTCACTTTCCCGAGAATAATAATGATTGTTTTTTTTTTTTATTTCCACAGGTATGTGACCTTCACTCATCCATGATGCTTCCTGGTACTAGGTTATGGTGAGATTGCTGTTTAATTAAATATATTGTTGAGGCCATTTGAGTTGTATTCATTCGCTTATTGACTGCCAGATGGCAGGAGAGTTTCTATAATATTTTATATTATCTACTATAGTGAGGTCCACGTTAAAATGGCAGTGAAGAAAGATGGGAGGAAAACGTTGCCAAGTCTCTCCATTTTGCCACTGAGTGTACACAGCTGTTACTCAATTCATCCCATTAAATTTGATCTAATAATAATTATCATTTCCTTGATAAAATAATCAATTTAATGTCAAATTAATCAAGAAAATATATTTTTTCATAATTTGATTCAAAAATTTGCTTCCATAACTGAGATCAGTTTTTTATTTTTATACAAACCTGAAATGGCGGCTAATTCAAAAAGCTGTGATACACCAATCTGAATTCCAAAACAACAGAAATTAAGCTATTTTGTAGGTATTTTATTCCAATTTCTTTAAAAAATAATAGAAAAATAGGAATCCTATTTAAAATGAGTAATTTCAATAGAAATAATTCTGGAATAGCCTTTCAATATTATTTATACCGGTACGAGTAGGTCTAACCTACTAGGTCTAACAGAAGCATGGATAAAGTCTAGGATTGTTAGTTATCAACTTTTAAAATGTCATTTCAGGTATTTTAATTTGTGTGTTCTCATACGGTAATGTCTAAAAATTATTTAATTGTTTTAAAAATACATTTTTAATCAATTATACGACTTGTGCACTAAATAGTTTGATAGAATGAAGAAAGAAAATGGCGTCTGAGAATTGTTTGTTTACCTTTGTACAGTCACTGTCAAAAGTAAAAATAAAATATTCTGGCAAACAGACAAAATTGCAAAGCTAGAGTGAGATAGCGCTATCTGTTTTATTGTATGATAGAGAAGGTCAGCAACAGTATTGTCAATCCTACACTGCCATTATAAAGTGGACTCACTATAGCTGGCCCGGCGAACTTCGTACCGACAAATAGTTTGATGCATCTCATGACAAACTTTAGCTGGATGCATACCTGAGGAGGCTAGATACTGCTTTTTATTCATATAGATAATTTTCCAACAGCAAAATAAATAATTTGATAAAAATCAATTAACTTTGAACACCGAAGACAACACAATATATTCGAAACAAAGCAATGTCTTGAGAGTATTTAACCTGAGGCCTCACTGCTGGATGGTTACACACAGAACAGTCATTTTGATTTTAGTCGGGGCGTTTAGAATGAAATACAAGGGCGGTGATGGAGCAGCACACACTCTTGTCTACTATCTACCGACGGCTGTAGTATGAGACAATGATTATAACAGCTGATTTTTATTTCTTTGTGTGGCCAGATCACACTTCTCCCATAAGGATTACGTGTAAACTTTGAAGTAACGTATAGTTCAGTCAAGGAAAGGTAATAGAGGGAAAAGTTGGGAAGACAATTTTGACCCCGCAGTTCTGTTAAGGGTAGTGGAGATGTGAAAATATCAAAAGTCCCCACCCCTAGCCCCTGTGCTAAGTGAGTGGGGGTGGTTTGAAGGTACCATTTTTTGGTTTTTCGCATAAAACTCTAAAACTATGTACCCTAAGGACTTGACTGACATATAACAAATAAGAGCTTACATAATTTCCCACAATATGCATTTTACAACTTTTTTCATATCTCCCCTAGGTTTCTTTAAGGTGTCACATTTTTTAAAAAACACGTTTGCCACCATTTTTTTTCCTATGTTTGCTCTTATAAATTTTCAAAAATTCATGGGAAAGACCTATTGATTTTGAGCTTATAGAGAGCATTAAATTCTCTTTGATTTGATATATAATTTTACACTTTACGAATGTCGTTCAGCGAGATTTTCCAAGATGAGACCTAGTGCAATCAATCTTTATATCATAAACCTACTATGTTCCAAATTTCGTGAAAATCTTTTGAGCCGTTTTAGAGATCCGTTAAACTTAAACAACCAGATATAAAAATAGCCAGATATAAAAATAACCAGATATAAGAATAACCAGATACATAAATACAGAAAATGCTAGCTTAATATAATAGGATATAGATTACACATCATTTTCTCGCTCAAGGCATCGGCCGGATTGCGAGTCAGTGAGAATTTAGCTCTCGTGTGCTAAGCACTCGTTGTCGAGGCTCGAAGATTTAGGAAGTTAGTACCTGATTGAAACTATAGACCTTATGGAAAAACAGCAATAGACTGGCTTCTCCACACATCTGTTTAATCACTTGTCAGCTGATTTATCTATATAATATAAATATATATCTATATAAATATAAATATATATATATTATATATATATATATATATATATTACATTTGAATGTTTCGCGGATGGATATTTATATGTAAAAGAATTAACCGGGTACATCCGTTTGTTTTGACTTACTTGACTGACGTTTCGTCGCCATCGCAGACGACATCTTCTGAGGGTGGCGTCGAAATCCACACTGAGTCCTAGGTATTCTTCGGGGTCGAAGAGCATACCTCCTACCCCCCCTCCCTCACTTGCTTGTGCTGGCGCTGTTGGGTGAGTGAAATTCCAGTAATGTGTCTTGTTTTGGTGACAATGGTGCTGTAGCGGGTTTCATTGTACCAGGTACTGGGCGTTTGGTATTCAAAATTAACTTCCATAAGGGAGACCGTTGAGGCTGTCTCTTTTTATTTAAAGAGCCTTGCTTTTCGATTTCCAACGCCTCTCTCACAATCCTGACTTGAAAATTTCGAATGCTGGCTATTTGTTTGGATTCACGAATTTATTGAATGACCAGTATTTTTCACATGTTATATAGGGCTGAGGTTGATTGTTGATTTTTTATGCTTAATTTATGTTCATCTATTCTAGCAGAGATTCTCCTATTTGTTTGGCCTACATATTGCTTGTCACAGTTCAGGCAGGGGATACTGTAGACTCCTTGGTTTTCTAGCTTCAGTCTGTTGATGGGTTTTTTTAAGATTTGGGAAATGAGTAGATGGGGTTTGAATAATGGTTTGATTTTGTGGGTTTTAATACTCTTCCAATTCTGTCTGTGGTGCCCTTGATGTATGGGAGGAGTACTGTTTTTTCAAAATATTCTAGCCATAGCAAACCTTTTCATGACACATTTTGAAGAAGAAGCCTTGAACCAAAGCTTTTTTCAAACGAGCATCTGGAAAAGATATGTTGATGATATTTTCATAATTTGGCCTCATGGTGAAAAAAACTATTGGAATTTCTACAGCAGCTAAATGAAATACCCCCTAAAATCCAATTCACACTAGAACAGAAAAAGAGTCATCTTTACCCTTTTTAGACGTTCTATTGATGAGACAAACCGATGGAAGTTTGAACTATTCAGTATACAGAAGCCCACCCACACTAACAGGTACTTACATTTCCAATCACATCACCACCCGGCTCAATCCTCCTCAGTTATAAACAGCTTAATCTTCAGATCTCTTCATCTCACCAATGAAAAAAGGAGAGAAGAAGAAATAAAGACAGTGACTAACATTCTCAAATCCAATGGCTACCCAACTACAATCATTCAAAAATCAATAGTAAATAATCTGTCTCCACTTAAAAAAGGAATCAACAAGAAACAGAAGAATATTTTGAAAAAACAGTACTCCTCCCATACATCAAGGGCACCACAGACAGAATTGGAAGAGTATTAAAAACCCACAAAATCAAACCATTATTCAAACCCCATCTACTCATTTCCCAAATTTTAAAAAACCCATCAACAGACTGAAGCTAGAAAACCAAGGAGTCTACAGTATCCCCTGCCTGAACTGTGACAAGCATATGTAGGCCAAACAAATAGGAGAATCTCTGCTAGAATAGATGAACATAAATTAAGCATAAAAAATCAACAATCAACCTCAGCCCTATATAACCATGTGAAAAATACTGGTCATTCAATAATTTCGTGAATTCCAAACAAATAGCCAGCATTCGAAATTTTCAAGTCAGGATTGTGAGAGAGGCGTTGGAAATCGAAAAGCAAGGCTCTCTAATAAAGAGACGACAGCCTCAACGTGTCTCCCTTATGGAAGTTAATTTTGAATACCAAACGCCCAGTACCTGGTACAATGAAACCCGCTACAGCACCATTGTCACCAAAACAAGACAACATTCCTGGAATTTCACTCACCCAACAGCGCCAGCACAAGCAAGTGGAGGGAGGGGGTAGGAGGTATGCTCTTCGACCCCGAAAGAATACCTAGGACTCAGTGTGGATTTCGACGCCACCCTCAGACGATGTCGTCTGCGATGGCGACGAAACGTCAGACTCAA
Organism: Nilaparvata lugens; assembly: GCF_014356525.2. Taxonomy (NCBI): domain Eukaryota; kingdom Metazoa; phylum Arthropoda; class Insecta; order Hemiptera; family Delphacidae; genus Nilaparvata; species Nilaparvata lugens. The sequence goes on from NC_052512.1 coordinate 16,050,925, forward strand.
GTAAGTCAAAACAAACGGATGTACCCGGTTAATTCTTTTACATATATATATATATATATATATATATATATATATATAAAGCGAAATGGCACTTACTCACTCACTGACTGACTCACTCACTCACTCACTCGCAGAACTAAAAATCTACCGGACCAAAAACGTTCAAATTTGGTAGGTATGTTCAGTTGGCCCCTTAGAGGCGCACTAAGAAATTTTTTGGCAATATTTTAACTCTAAGGGTGGTTTTTAAGGGTTTAAAGTTCGTCTTTTAGCATATATATTCTTCTTATTCTCTTAATATTATAATTGAAAAATGTCCATACCATATGTTAATATAGAACTATAATCTAGAGAGAGTACCTCTTCGAAACAGTTGTTAACTGGTAACTAAATTAATAATTTTGTCATGTTAGCATTAAGTTGAGTTGACTTTGTTAGTTTGGCACCAAGTTGAAGATTGAAATGCATTTGCCGCGGAAAAATTGATTGGGCACTGCTACTCCAATCAGAGCTATTCCTAGGAATATCATATTACTAGCCGTCAGGCTCGCTTCGCTCGCTATATCCGTTTAGTCTGGACCCCCGACTGGATCGTCCTAACATAACTATGATCGTCCTACAAACGAGAAAATGCAGGCGAGCGAAGCGAGCCTGCTGATCTCATTCTTGGACGATCCAGTCGTGGGTCCAGGGGGCGGAGCCCCCTGGCTAGACGGATATGGCGAGCGAAGCCTTCCTGACGACTAGTGATAATTAATTCTATACTCTGATTTTTACTCTAATATTGGCGTATGAAGAAGGCTCCTTTCTCCTTTCATATTATCCTTGAAATGAAAAATTTCCAAAAACCTTGTATATACGTCGACGCGCAATTTATAAAATAACATACCTAATGTCAAATTCCACGAAAATCAATTACCGTGTTTCGCCGTGAATGCGCAACATAAATGAACATGAATAAACATTCAAGCATTTGAACATTAGAGAAATGCTAAACTTTCGACTTGAATCTTAGACCTCACTTCGCTCAGTCAAATATTCGTGTCGTTTAGTATTATAGGAAATTCGGCCTATATATTTTATATTCGTGTAAATGAGTTGCATTCTCGTTTTACGTGAAAAGTTACTCACGTTTCGTATCAATTAGTGAAAATTGAATGCCACAACTCAATTTTCAGTTTTTGTTTTTATCAATAGTCAAGTTATCTGTGTACTTCAAATACAGACTAAAAAATTCAGGACTGCTTCAAATAAACCCCAGAGTTAAACCAGGATTCTATGTGCTACAGTTTCAAGTTTAATCCGTCTACTTCAAATGGAAATAGTTTGAAAAAATCGGGACTGCTGCGGATAAAACTCCGATCTCTGTTAAACCAGGATTTCTCAGTTAAACTAGGATTTCATTCGCTACAGTTCTACATTCCGCATTTAAAGTAAACAGTTGCGTAGCTTCAGGTGCACAATCAGACTCATTCCACAATGTCAGAATCATTTTAACGGGGAACATTGATACTATATGTTAGGACAGCTGACATTCCAAAATGGGTCTCACAGCTTTTATTGAGTTCTATGGTATGGCAGTGCAAAATAAATACGCACTGGATATATATATCCATTCACTGGATATACGCATTTCAAGTGAATATACGGTTGCAAACGTTTTCTACTCCCCAACCGTTTGACGGCGTCGGTTAACTTAACTGACGTTTCAATTGCTTTTTCTGTTTTTCATTCAGTGTAGATTCTACTGCGGGACAGATATAGGTCTACACCAGACGAAGCTATATCAAAGGATAAACAATATATAGGTTTGTTTGCCATCAGTTTTGTTCACATCTATAGACTACATAAATGTTTATTTGGATGGAAATTACTAAGATATTGCATTTATTCCAATTATTAAACGAAAATCCAATTAAAATGCTGTAAATCACCCCGAAGACTTCTGCTACTGGAAATATGGACGGACAACAGGGTGAACAGGTAGATGGAAATTCGATGAGCGCTACAATTAAAAAATTATTGGTCTTTCGTTTTAATATTGAATCTTTATTTGTTTATTTAATTTGTTGACTATAACAAATTATCATATCATTATAGAATGATATGATTGGGAGATGACAACGAGCATAGCACAAATCTATCTTTTTCCCAAATTTTCGTGAATGGGAGTTACAGAAATAAAAGAATCTGGTGTGGAGCATTCACACAACTTCCCTTGCCGTTATGAAAATTCATCACCTGACGCTAGTGCTCCCGCGCATCTCAAGTCTACTATTCAAAGATTTGAGCCAGCTGGTGACAGGGCAATAAAGCTGAAGACACTCGAGGTGTGCTATCTCTTCATAGTGAATCATTTAACAGAATCAACAGTTGCCAACAGTTTGCAATTGGAAAATCACATTTTCTCGAATTTCGAGCATATTTTCAATTTAAGGTGAAAATGTTACTGAACATTAGTTGTAGAGATTCTCATGCTGAATCTTTTCCACTCGAATTTTTTTGTTAAAATTGTATTTGAAGCCTTATAATTGAGAATCTAAAATCAAACTTTGCATAGATGGGGCGGAGCTCCTGAGATTTTCACTGATATGGGACTTGTGGCAGTTGATAGAGCTTATCGATGACTATTCCAGGTATAACTTTAATCGAAATCGTTGAAGCCGTTTTCGAGAAAATCGCAAAAAACCCTGTTTTTACAACATTTTCACCATTTTAGCCGCCATCTTGAATCGCATTTGATCGGAATTTTTCGTGTCGGATCCTTATATTGTAAGAGCCTCAGGTTTCAAATTTCAAGTCATTCCGTTAATTGGGAGATGAGATATCGTGTACACAGGCGCACATGCACTCATACACACAAACACACACACACACACACACACACACACACACACATACACACACACACACACACACACATAAAGATCAATACCCAAAAACCACTTTTTTGGACTCAGGGGACCTTGAAACGTATGGAAATTTAGAAATCTGGGTACCTTAATTTTTTCGGAAAGCAATACATTCCTTACCTATGGTAATAGGACAAGGAAAGTAGAAATGATGTTATGTTTTCACTATTCACTTTCAACTCCAATTTTAATTCCAAATCTGAGTACTAAACAAGAGATTTCAAATTTTGATGCTTGAAAGCTAATTTTAAACTAAATACCACTAGAATAGGTATTGATATTCCCTCTTCTGATTGGTAATTATATTAAAATTCCCTCTTCTAATATTCTTAAGTAATTATTATACAAAATGTTGATCTAATTTAGAAGCTGTTTTTATTCTTTCCCTCTAAATTCAATATTTGGGAGGAATTCTCCACGGTCTTGTTAGGGATGGGTTCCCCGGCGATAGTGACAGGTTAATACATTGTATCATCAAGTAATTGATCTTTCTCATAAATATTTTCAACTTCAGAGCATGAGCCCAATGTGTAATGTTATAAACTTGAATGAAGAAATTTCTTGTATCCGATTCATTCTCGTTCCCCAATCCCCATCATTCTCTCTCGATCCCCCTTATTCTCTCTCATTTTCTCTCATCTCTCTTTTGGTATAGAGTTAGTGGGAAGGATATTTTGAATATTCTTTCCGAAGAATGGACATTGATATGTCCAAAGCTCCGCCAATTTATATAGATGCATAGCAAAATTATAGTATCCATAGTAATTCCAAATTGCTTTTTTCATATCATATACAGTTCAATAACTAATAGTTCTGTGAACAGTAGTCCTCACGCAGTTTTCTCGTCCACAAATATCTGATGTCACCTGTTCTAGTTGATTAAGTTGAATCAGAGTTCACAGTTGAATTATAATTTACTTTTAAAACCGTTATTCGTTTTATCCGAAATCAAAAAGTCATTTATGATGATTTATTCAGTTTCGTGATAATCTTTCCATCTGATATTAATATTTTCCAACTATTTAAATTTTTTTTTCAATCAAGAATATTATAATTTCTTCGGCATTATCCAGTTAATTTAATAATTTTCCATGTTATTTTCAATCAAATCACCTACTTAATTTGTTTTTCAAATGTGAGAATAATATTGATTCTGATGAGCACGTATCATAAAAAATATTGAAACCCTACCTTATATAAATAGACACGGTCAGACATCTGTGTAATGCATGCAATGAATAATCCACTCGTCAGCTGATTGATTATGAATAATTCTATAGTCTGATTGATCCTATCTTCAAATTAGATGATATTATATGATTATAGTGATATCAGAGTATGGAGAAATTCCTTTTCTTTTCATATTATACTTAAAATGCATCCTTGTTTATACATCGACGCGCAGTTCAAAAGGAATACTCCTGCCAAATCTCATCGAATTCTATCAACGCGTTTGGCCGTAATCGCGTCACATACAGGCGAATAAAAGCAAATCGAGTTGAAACATAGACCTCATTACGTTCCGTCAATTATTTTCTTAGTATATATTATGTGAATCCATCTATATTTTGGCTGTATTGTAAGCTATTGTATATAAATGTATAAGCCAGTATATATTGTAATCTACATAAATAAAGTACTCAATCAATCAATCAGTCAATCTCTCTCATTCTCTCATTTTCTCCCATCCTATTTGGTAGAGAGTTAGTGGGGAGGATATTTTTAATATTCTTTCCGAAGAATGGACATTGATATGTGGAAAGCTCCGCCAATTTATGTAGATGCATAACAATATGATTATTATCTATAGTTAATATATTACAAATTCCTTTTTCATATCATATACAGTTCAATAATTATTTTCTTAGTCTATATTATGTAAATTCATCTATAATTTTGCTGTATTGTAAGCTATTGTATAAAGTGTATAAGCCAGTATATATTGTAATCTACATAAATAAAGTACCCAATCAATCAATCAATCAATTCTCTCTCACTCTCTCTTAAGGGTTGTGTGGCAGAGAGGACCAGGAGTCCTAATTCCGCCCTAATAAAGGCATATATAATCAATCTCTCATACTCTAGTCCCACATTCTCCCTCTCTCTCACAGCCCGACAATTCACTCATGCAGTTGAACTTCAAGCAAATCAACTCGACGGATGCCTTCAAAAAATGGCGCAGTCTTCTGATAAGTGAATTCACATTCACTATAGCTGCTCGACTCTCTTCAAAGATTCAGTACTCCCCCAATGAATAACACAATCGCACCCTATTCAACCTATACTGACAGGAATTGGTCTCAAAATGTAGCGCCGACAAAAAATAATCAGAAAAAATATTAGTAACCCCTATCACTGGCACAAAGGAACCGCCAATTCCACCTGTCACTATACTACCCTTACCCACATCAAACCTTAACGTTCAACCAACTCTGACAGATGACAGTGAATCTCACCCTGAAGGGTTACTCAATAGAACCACGATACGAAATTTCACCAAATCCAATTCCCTGACTCACGCGAGCAAGGTTTTCGGAGGGTGGAAGGGGAGGAGGCTTTCACCCCCACCCACCAAACCCTCAAAAATCACATTCCAAGGCAGCTACATGGCGGAAACTTATCACAATAGGCACTGATCACGATTTCTGAAACTCAGTCATGAAACGAATACTGATTGTCAAGTATATCACAGAGTTTTCACTGCATAACTTTCTGATTATGTATGACCTAGTAGTTTGGATCTGGTCATGATTGCCTGTGAAATCAGTAATCGTTCGCACACGCATACAAAAATCATTTTTCGCCACACTGCACAGAAAGCAGCTGTTTTCCAGTCCCTACGTAGATCTGAAAGACCTTGTTTGCAGACGACGTCAGAAAAGGGTTTCTTTTCCGGTCTAGGCCAGAAAGTTGTCTCTTTCCAGCCGCTCATGGAAGTAGTTAATAAGTCATCTGCTAGATCGGGCGAGTGTCCACTTTCATCATCAGCTGAAGTCGCCATGATTTCAGTTCCAGTTTCGAATCAAACTAATTCGCTTCGAAACCAGTTTTATTCAATTATTTATTTTTGATTAGGCATTCCGAATTTTCAAAAATGCTTGAAGATGACTGTGGTATTCCAAAGTGAAATTTTAGAAGAATCTGAAATCCTGACTGCAAATCTTCTACCTCTAAAATCAAGAGATAGGTACGATAGCTTAACGAGTATTCTCTATTTTGTATTCTTTATTTATTTTGTCAGCAATACCTGTAGTGTGGCAAAAATATCGTTCACACCACGGGCAAAAATGTTTTTCCAGCTATCAATCTGTTCTAGTCCTCGGCCTACGGCCTCGGACTTGAAAACCGATTTCGAGCTGGAAAAATCTCATTTTCTGCCCTAGGTGCGAAATATACTATTTCGCCACACTGCACAGAAAGCAGCTGTTTCCCAGTCCCTACGTAGATCTGAAAGACCTTGTTTGCAGACGACTGTCGTCTGACGTCAGAAAAGGGTTTCTTTTCCGGTCTAGGCCAGAAAGTGGTCACTCTCCAGCCGCTCATGGAAGTCCGTAGTTAATGAGTCATCCGCTAGATCGGGCGAGTGTCCACTTATCTGAAGTCGCCATGATTTCGAATCAAACTAATTCAGCATTCGCTTCGCAACCATTTTTATTCAATTATTTATTGTTGCTTAGCGCATTCCGAATTTTCAAAAATGCTTGAAGATGATGACGCCCGTGATATTCCAAGTGAAATTTTAAAAGAATCTGAAATCCTGACTGCAAATCTTCTACCACTAAAATCAAGAGATAGGTACGATAACAAGTATTCTTTATTTATTTTGTCAGCAATACCTGTAGTGTAGCGAAAAATATTGTTAGCACCACGTGCAAAAATGTTTTTCCGGCTCTCAATCTTTTCTAGTCCTCGGCCTACAGCCTCGGACTTGAAAACCGATTTCGAGCCGGAGAAATATCATTTTCTGCTCTAGGTGCGAATTATACTATTTGTCATACTTACTCAATTGCAGCTGTTTTCCATGCTTTAAATCAAGCCGGTAAACAGCTGTTTGCAAAACAAGAAAACATGTGATTCTCATTACAGCATACTATACTGTAAAGAGATCATAAATGTTCCCTTTACAGTCGAGTATGTTTGGACTCTACTGAGTCCTAATAACATCTGAGTAATTAATATACTTACTCAAATATTGAAGAACTCATTTGAGGAGTTTCAAGTTATAAGAACTCATCTGAAATCTTATAACTCAGGCCTTTATTATTTTATTTGAGCTCGAAGGGTCTGTCTGTTATGAACTAGGCGCTACGGACTGGGTCATGTTTATAGAATGCAGTAGCTGGAGCAGCAGCAGGTAATGGTTACTGTTTTTCAGCAATATTATTGTTTCTCAGATAAGTATGACAAAAAATATTGTACATAACTTGTACGGTAACGTATTTACCGCATTCGTATGATAATTCTGCCCTCAACTACGTTTCGGGCAGAAACAATCATACTTATGCGGTAAATTATCGTTACCGGACTTGTTACGTAAAATACTATTTCCTCCACCTACTGTCTAAAGTAGTCTACTTACTTCACTCCCTGAAACATAATACTCAAGTGTCACTTTTTCGCTCTCGGTAGTAAAAAACAGAAAAACTCCTTAGGGGGGAAAAGTGACTCCATTTAAATAACATGGGAAGCATCTCTATTTTAAAAACTTACATTGTAATAGGTTAGAAGGTCTTAGCTCAGATGAGGAAGCATAGAGTAGTCAGTCATTGAGCTAACTAAATTCAATACCTCAACCAGATTTGATCAGCATATGAAATATATATGTTTGTATGCTAAAATTATTACAAACTTCATATCACTATACTAAAAAAAATGTATAAATATTTTTTTTATATTCCATGCTATTCAAAATACCAGCCAACAAATATTCCTTATTAACTAATCAAATTTGAAACGGTAACTTCATAATAGCTGTAGTTGTCGCGGCCATTGTACTTATACTTGCCAAGCCTTTAACATACTTGCCAAGCCTTTAACACTCATATTGCAAACAGAATTTTTGAGGAAGGTGTTTTTCCACAGTGTCTTAAGGAAGCTGTCATTTGTCCAATCTTCAAAACAGGAGATAAGAAAGATATGAATTGCTACAGACCCATATCATTACTCAGTACATTATCAAAAATCTTTGAAAAGTGTATCAAAACAAGACTGATCAGCTTTCTTGAAAAAAATAATCTTCTATAGCCAAACCAATATGGTTTTAGATCTAGTCGCAGTACAAATGATGCTATCCACTATGTGACCACTCAGATTGCCGATAAAATAAACACTGAAGAGAAACCATTAGCAGTATTCTTAGATTTAAAGAAGGCTTTTGATACCGTGTCACATGACATTCTTCTTTCAAGGCTTGATAACTATGGAATAAGAGGAGTCGCATGGAATCTTTTCAAGAGCTACCTATCAAACCGAACACAATGTGTCAGAGTCAATAGATGTATAAGCAACAAGCTAAACATTGAACCATGAGAAAACCTCCTTTCTGACCTTTCCGGCGACTCAACATGGACAGCCAACAGGAGATGAGATAGTAATCGAGAATGAACGGAATAACACTTCATACACAGTCCACAGGAAACAGTCACAGAAATACCTGGGAGCTACTATGGACTTTTTTCTGCGCTGGGATCATCATCTCAATGGATTATGAGGGAGACTGAGGGAGACCATCTACAGATTTAGGATTCTGAGAACACTGGTCGACAAGGGATGTCTAAGAGTTATCTACTTCTCTCTAGCACAGTCCCTCATGCTGTATGGGATTGTGGGATGGGGAGGTGCAAGCTTCTTGCACATCGAACCGCTCCTCAGGGTACAGAAGCTGATCATGAGGTCATCAACCAGAAGCCTCCACGCTATTCATCAGACCAGCTATTCAATGAGTTTGACGTGATGGATCCAAGACAGCTTTACTGTAAGGAGATACTATGCCGATTACACAAGAACCCAACCACATTCCAAACCAGAAACCACAACCACAACACCAGATACAGGAATCTTCTCACTTCTCATCACCAGTGTTGCAAGGAAGGCTCTATACCAGAGACATTTCAATCATTTAGCACCAAAATTATATAATCTACTCCCTGCAAACTTTAAACAGATTAATCATCCTAGGAAGTTCAAAACAATAGTACACAATTGGTTGATGAGCAAAAGGAAGACAGAACATAGAAAACATTATTTCAAACAACAACTAACCACCTAATGACTTACTAAACACTAACTAGTTAATAATACGCACAAAAAAACTAACAAAACCTACTCTAGAAGATGGTAAGCCATAGTGGAGTAGGTCAATTTCCACACAGAAAAATCTAAACAAGTAGAGGACCCATAAGATTTTTTGTAACTAACTATTGTATGTAATATTGTAATTTATCTAATATTTTGTGTTATTGATGTTGTAGTTTTAGTTTTTTTTTGGGAAATAAACATTTTATTCATTATTCATTTATTCATTGTTGTTACAACTTTTGCCGGCAGAGAGCGCTGTCGGCGGAGAACTGTGATTACAAGCCAGCTGTTTCTGTTTACTTTTTAGATTATGTTGTAACACATTGTTTTGTCACGTACGTTTTTAAAAATAATTATTTTATTTGCAGTATTTTAGAAATGTAGGTCAACGTTGTGTATATCACGAGTGAAAAATGTTTTTCTCCCTCAGGAAAATTGTTGCCCTTTGGTTTCGCCTCGGGCTTCAAATTTCCCCCCCCCCCCAGGGAGAAAAAACAGCACTCTAGATATGGAAGTAACTATTTTTAAATCCATATTTTTTAAATCCATGAAATCAAGCCATAAACAGCCGATTATATACAACAAATAAACATATGAATCTCATTACAGTATACTATACTGTTATAAAATCATTGACCGAGCGAAGTGAGGTCTAAGATTAAAGTCGACGGTTTGACATTTCTCTTAATGTTTAAATGTTTGGATATTTGAATGTTTGTATGTTTATATGTTGCGCATTTACGGCGAAACGCGGTAATAGATTTTCAAGAAATTTGACAGGTATGTTCTTTTTATAATTGCGCGTCGACGTATATACAAGGTTTTTGAAAATTTTGCATTTCAAGGATAATATAAAAGGAAAAAGGAGTCTCCTCCATAAGTCAATATTAGAGTAAAAATCGAACTATAGAATTATTCATCATAAATAATCAGCTGACAAGTGATTACACAGATGTGTGGAGAAGCCAGTCTATTGCTGTATTTCCATAAGGTCTATAGTTCCAATCAGGTACTTGTGGATGAGAATACTGCGTGAGGTCTACTGTTCACAGAACTACTAGTATGTTTTCTTTACAGTCGAGTATGTTTTCCTAGTTCCGAATTAGGAACAGCAAAACTGGTAAAAAAACGCCTTTTAGCGGTTTGTCAACTTTCGCAAAATTCCCGATTCGGAATTTGTAAACTAGGATATATTTAAAGAATGCATGAAGTAGCTTCAGCACAAGCAGGTAATGTTTAGCAGCTCTGGCTTTTCCACTGGTTGCTCAACGCTCGTGGAGGGGGATAATTTTCAGTGAAGAGGCGACAGTTGGTATTGAGACGTAACCGGAAAAACATCATGTAACGGTGTGCGAGCCTCGGTCCTCTGAATGGGCCCATTTCCCATTCAGAGGGACAAATTGTTAACCCTATAACGCCCAAAGTTTTTATTGACAATTTTTTTTTGTTTTTTCCTCATGAATCAATCCTTTTGGACTTCTTGTGATGCCTAATCACTTGAATATCTCCAAGCACCGCACAGTTTTCTCAGAACATGGTATAACATATATGTCACACTGGTCGTTCCATAAGTCAATTGACTTTCTCCTCTACAAATAGCATCTATAATTTCTTTCGAACGATGTAAACCTGAAACACTCTTCAAGCTTAATATTCTCTTCAATATAGATTTTTTTTCAGAAGATTTCAAGTTGAATCACATGAGTCATTACTAACTTTCATTCATTTTTACAATTATTATTTATTCAGTAGTCATCATAAGAACAACAAATATTGTTTGAGAGGGGACTTTTCAGTCAATAACTCACATTTTTGTCTACGAAAAGTTAATTGAACAACATACAAATAATTGAAAAATGTTATTGTCTATTATGGTACTCTACAAAAATTAAAAGAAATGAAAATTATTGTTTACTGTGATAGAAAAGTATAGAATAATAAATAAAAAATGGATGAAAAAATTCAAAAATTATTGTTCAGTGTGATATTTTACGAAGCATCCAATACACAACCCAACATCACATTTGATGCACTCTGTAGGAGGTACTGATTTGCATTCTTCGAAACCGCACCTTCTTCCCAATCCATTCTTCACATTGGCCACATAATGGCGTGTTTCATCATAACGTAGCTCCAATTCAGCTCGTGGACCACTAGTTATTGCCCGTCCTTGTTGAGATGGTATCCCATATCTGCCCAAGTAAACCTGCACCAGGGTCGTTCTTCTGAACTCAATTTCTGTTAGATCTTGTGCAACCGACTTTTTTATCAAAAGCCAAGCATTGTGAGTTGCAACATCAATAAACCAGGTCAGAATGTTCCAATACCACTTTTTCCCTCTTCCGTTTATACGACAGTGGGAGACATTCTGATCCATCCTGTCTGCTCCCCCCATATTTTCATTATATTCCTTTATGAATCAAGGACGGTTTACAGGGATTCTCTTTTCCTCCTGTGTGCAGTACCTCTGGATATTTTCCAAGGGTTTTATTCCATGGCAAGTTGAGGAAACAGTCACAACAGAGTTGTCCACCCACTTACATACAAGAATATTTAAGTTTGTATCTTTGAAAAACTTGTAAGTCCCTCGTTTCTCTTTTACCAGTAAGGCTTTTGCTTTCAATGGACAATCTTTTGGGATACGGTTTTCTCGCATTGTGCCAGTAGCACCATAGCCACAAGACTGCAGATGAACCAGTAATGGTATCCCAGTGGAAAGATTGTCAAAATAAATTTTATATGGGAGGAGTCTTTTTTCATCTGGGAGCTCATCTAACATACTGACTAGTGGAGAAGCACATTTTCCAAATTTGGCCATGTACTCTTCATTCCCATTGGGACTCTTCCCCTGATAAATTTCAAAATCGACAAAATACCCACTTGGTGTATTCAGACACCATACTTTATAACAGGGTTCCAATGGTCGACACCCGTTCTCATTGAATTAATTTTCGGGCTTCTAGAATTTCAATTGGAGCCGCTCAATTGAGCTTTGTCGTTATTTTTCTGGTCTTTTTTGCTGTTGAATTTGCCCGGGCCAAACACTACGATGCGATGCGACAACGGAAAAGTGTCCTTTTTGTTTTCACAGAATGAAAACTCTGTTTTCCTCGCGGAAATTGTCTTGGTCTGTTTGTTCCTTTCCACTCCTCCTCCTAATCCTCATCCTCCTCTTCCTCCTCCACCTTTTCTCACTTCAACATCTTCTCATTCCATTCCCTCTACTCCATCTCCCTCCCAACCTCTATTAATAAATAAATCCCTAGTTTAATTAATTAAATTAACGTTTTGGTAGAGAGTTAGTGGGGAGGATATTTTTAATATTCTTTCCGAAGAATGGATATTCCAAAGCTCCGCCAATTTATGTAGATGCATGAAAATATAATTATCTATAGTTATTATATTACAAATTACTTTTTCATATCATATACAGTTCAATAATTATTTTCTTAGTCTATATTATGTAAATTCATCTATAAATTTGCTGTATTGTAAGCTATTGCATAAAAGTGTATAAGCCAGTATAAATTGTAATCTACATGAATAAAGTACTCAATCAATCAATCAACCCTCACCTCTTAATCACTACTTCCTTCTCCGCCCTCTCCTGCCTTTTTTACAACCCGCGCTTCTCTGCCTTTTTCTGTCTTCCATTTTTTCTACTGTCAAGATTGAGGAATGAGAAATGGAGTGTATATTTTTTATGGATGAATGATTCAATATTCATGTAATCTATACTATAATAAAGGAAAGAACTGACTTATACACGTATATGAATTTAATACGTATATAATTTGCCTTGATCTGTTGCCAGATCTTCTTTTAACAATGTGGAATCAATAATTAAACAACAAAATATTTCAACTGAATCATGAGAATTCATTATGAAATTATTGAAAAATACTAGTAGTTCTGTGAACAGTAGACCTCACACAGTATTCTCATCCACAAGTACCTGATTGAAACTATAGACCTTATGGGAATACAGCAATAGATTGGTTTCTCCACACATATGTGTAATCACTTGTCAGCTGATTTACTAGTAGTTCTGTGAACAGAAAGACGTGAACGGTTACACGGTTATTCAGGATTATTTCATTTCGACAAGGAAAATGTTTCCAATAATTATAGAAATGGGAAAATAAAGATTATCATGGAAACTGCAACTACGCCCATTTTGGATGCCAATTTTCTGACTCCATCTGTTTAAAGTCTAAGACTTAGCTAGATCCTGAGCTCGGAAACCGGCCCTCAGTTTCAGAGAGTACAGTACGACTTCACATATGTTTGAAATTATCCTAATATCCATATTACAAGGATGATGTGTGGACTGCTCAGCCGGACATCAATGAAACTGAGACTCAAACAATTCAAAGACTCAAAAGGCACTTCGTGATTGAGTTTCAAACGCTTTGCATCAGAAAGGATGGACAATGTTTCATATTATCATTGAATAGTTTCACTAGATATAATGGGTCTCTATAGTGTTATAGGCTATTCTCATGGGAAGCTCTGAAGTCCTTTTGTATTAAATGTTGCCAGTTTGAAATGTATATCACTATACAGGGAGAAGTTAAAAGACTGTCAGCATCAGTTAAAGTGAGGTCCACGTCATAATGGCAGTGGAGAGAGATACAAGAACAACGCTGCCGATTCTCTGTCTTGTCAATGCCTTCTATAGATGGTAACTCATTCAGGTTTATAGATGTAATATCAGCTGTTCATTCTCGTTTGAAATAATCAATTATATTTTATCAAGCAAGGAATTATATTTTTCAATGTTTTCATAATGAATTTTCATAATCAACATTGGATATATTGTTAAATGACGAACAGAGAAAAGCGGGAAAGAGATAGTGCTATCCGCTTTGTTGAATGATAGACGAGGATAGAAATACCATTGCTAATCAAACACTGCCATTATAACGTGGACCTCACTATAGATGCGAAGCAATTATTGCAATTATGTAATTTAATGTGTAATGCTCAATGTTTAAAGTGAAATATCGGGGCACCGAGCTTCGCTCTTTATTTATTTGTTGACTTTTGATAAACCGAACACAATTCTTTAAATGATTTGGAAAGGACTGACAGGCAAAGCCCAAGACTGTTTCTCCCCCGAATTTTGATTTATACACTATAAAAATAGTCCAGAAAGTAGGTTATGTTCCATACACTTGAATAATTCAGGTTCAATTTTCTGTTCAAACATTCTGAAACCAAAAAATTATGGTCAAGATTATATACAAACCGAATTGAATAACAAAATAACACTCTCTAATCACTTGAAATTGTCAAATAATGATCTACTTTGGAAATTATGATATACTCAAGTTTAGGAGGATTATCATGTCATGTCAACGAATCAGATTTTGTTGATCAAATCGATGAAAAATTGTCTAGCTAGATAAAATTTCTCACTGATTGATTATGATTACACAACTGGAAATAATTTTGTCTTGAATGAAAAAGACCAAGAAATTGTCGAAAAACCACTGATTTATTGATAATTAGAAAGACCATGGTGTAATAACCGAAACCGGTCTTTCTAATTAAATCAGTGGTTTTTTGACAAAGTTAGTCTTTTTCATTCAATATGAATAATTACCACAATATCAACTACTCAACTACACAAAAAAAAAAATAATTTTGTCTCTCTCCCACACAGACACACGCATCTTCTGTTATCAAGAGACGACGAAATTATCATCTGTTTTCCAAGGATGAATTATCCTTTTGATGTCGTTCAGCGAGATTTTCCAAGGATGAGACATAGTGCAATCGAATCTTAATATCATAAACTTACTATGTTCCAAATTTCGTTAAAATCGTTAGAGCCGTTTTCGAGATCCGTAGAACATTAAGAACCAGATATATAATAGCCAGCTACAAAAATCTGGTGTGGTGACTCACACAACTTTCCTTGCTCATATTTGAAACTACGATCTGTATGTGTATATATATTATTGTTTTCAGAGTACTTTTTCCTTTGTGTAAATTGTGAATTCGATGATTTTTCCAGTCGTCATTTTTTTAAAGTCGTCAAAACTGCTGTTCTACAGATGAAATATCTCTACTAATGTGTTCTTTTTATGAACTGCGCTACCTACCTACCTCATGCACGAGAAGGAGGTTACTAAGTCCATTTCTCAATGATGGGGTGGACCCCCATTAGTTTCCCAGAAAGGAGACTCATGCCAGTTAATAGAGCTGATAAATAAATATACAGGGTATGAATTTGAAAAAAAAAAATCGGTCAAGTTATTTTTGAGAAAATCGTGAAAAACATGTTTTTTTAGTAATTATCCGCCATTTTTCTCAAGAATATTACGGTGCTCCTGCAATTTTCTCAGAAATGAGACTCATGCCAGTTGATAGGGCTTATAATGGCTATCCATGGTATAAATTTTAAGAAAATAGTTGAAGCTGTTTTCAAGAAAACCGTGAAAAAACATGGTTTTTTAGTGATTATCTGTCATTTTTTTCCGCCATTTTGATTTCAATTTCATTGAATTTCTTATTGTCGGATCCTCATGGTATAAGGACCTTAAGTTTAAAATTTCAAGTCAATCGGTTAATTAGGAATGGATTATCGTGTTCACAGACATACACACATACACACACACACACAGACCAATACCCAAAAATCATGTTTTTGGACACAGGGGACCTTGAAACGTATAGAAAACTGAAATTAGGGTACCTCAATTTTTTTTGGGAAGCATACTTTCCTTACCTATGGTAATAGGGCAAGGAAAGTGAAAAAACCAGATATAAAAATAGTCAGATATAAAAATAACCAGATATAAGAATAGCCAGATATAAAAATAACCATATATAAAAATAACCAGATTTTTAGATACAGAAATTGCTCGGTTAATAAAATAGGATATCACAATACTGGATAGTATGGTATATTCCCAGAACCCCCAATGCTTCTCTGTCAGAGCCCCTATAGAATAACAAGAATAGGGAGCATTTAACCAACGCAGACAATTTTGAATGAATCGAGAAGTTTGAAGGAGAAATCAATTAAGCTGGAGAGGCCTCACAAAGCCTTTCAGAGTTGCAGTGTAATAATGATAAGTTAGTGCGTTTAGCCGGGCACTGTAGCGGATTGGTGACCAACTTTCAGCTGTTGCACCAACTTTCAGTAGTTGCAAGTTCGCAAACCTGTTTGCAACTAAACTCCCGAATGATCCGTTTGATGCAATGCACGGTTTCTATCGTTGTTCAGAATGCTTTAAGCGTTTCACTCAAAGCCAACCAACGCTCAGCTGGGTTTTCCCAACTATAGCAAAGTTTGGTCTCACACTATCTCTCTCTCACATACACACTTTCAACAGTTAGTTCCACGTTATAATGACAGTGGAGGAAGATAGCAGAACAACGTTGCGGATCCTCTGTCTTGTGAATGCCTTGTATAGACGGTTGCTGATACAGGTTTATTGATGTAATATTAACTGATCATTCTGGTTTAAATAATCAATCTATATATATAAAAGCGAAATGGCACTCACTCACTGACTGACTGACTGATTAACTCACTCACTCACTTGCAGAACTAAAAATCTACCGACCAAAAACGTTCAATTTGGTAGGTATGTTCAGTTGGCCCTTCAGAGGCGCACTAAGAAATCTTTTGGCAATATTTTAACTCTAAGGGTGGCTTTTAAGGGTTTAAAGTTCTCATTCCAATCTCTTGATTATTATTGAAAAATGTCCATACCATATGTTAATATAGAACTATAATCTAGAGAGAGTACCTCTTCGAAACAGTTGTTAACTGGTAACTAAATTATAATTTGTCAGGTTGGCATTAAGTTGAGTTGACTTTGTTAGGTTGGCATTAAGTTGAGTTGACTTTGTTAGGTTGGCACCAAGTTGAAGATTGAAATGCATTTATCGCGGAAAAATTGATAAGAAGAGGTGGATTCCAAAAGGTCTTAAGTCAAAAAAGTAAATTTCTCAGAAACTAATTTTTTCTATTTTTGATAATACAGGGTGCGGCAGGAAGGGTGGATGTTTTTAGAACAGATAGTATTCTGATTTGGGTAGTCGGATTGGGCCAGCTGAAGTGACCATTTGTTCGGTAGATCATACCATTTTTTCTAGTCATTGTTTAATCGGCATCATGGATTCGAGGAATGTGCAACATCATGTGTTTACTTACGACAGTTTTGTGCTAATAATGAGAGTATCATTACAGTTCAGCGCGAGTTTCGTCATCATTTCAATCAGAGAAATGAAAATGTACCCACTCGTAACACCATTTTACGTTGGGTAAAATCATTTCATTCAGTAGGAACAGTAATGAATAAACGACCGCCAGGGGCTCATCGCACTGTACGCACTCCACAAAATGTGGAAAGAGTTCGGCAAGCCATACTCCGTAGTCCTAAAATCGATCTGCTAGGAGACATTCTTCTGAACTAAACATCAGTGATCGGTCAGTAAGGTGTATTTTACATAAAGATCTAGGATTTCATCTCTACAAAATGGCCATGGTTCAACAATTGAATCCTGGCGATTATGTAAAGCGGCTGAATTTTGCTCGAGAAATGGAGGCCATATTTGACCAAAATGAATACATCATTTTTTACGACAGATGAAGCACATTTTCATTTGAATGGTACCGTTAATCAGCAGAACTATCGTTATTGGTCAGATGAAAATCCAAAATTAATGCATGAGAGACCATTACACAGTCCCAAGGTGACAGTTTGGTGTTCTGTGAGCAGTATATTTGTTATTGGTCCATACTTTTTTGAAGACGACAACGGGACCACTGTAACTGTAACCTCAGAACGTTATACACAGATGTTCACTGAATTCTTCCTTCCTGAATTAAAAAGGAAACGTATTCCTATCCGGCAAGTATGGTTTCAGCAGGACGGGGCGACAGCTCACACAGCAAGGAATTCAATGGAAGCAATTCGGGCTGTTTTTCGTGGTCGCATCATTTCTAGGTTGGGTGACATTGATTGGCCTCCTCGTTCTCCAGACCTGTCCATGTGCGACTACTACTTCTTGTGGGGTTTCCTGAAGTCACGTGTTTACCAGCATAAACCACGTACACTTCAAGAACTAAAGGGAGCAATTCGTGAGGAAGTCGAACAAATTGGCAGGGCAATGTTAGAAAGAGTACAATCCAACTTCCGAGAGCGGCTTGTAAAGTGCATTGCTGAAAACGGCCGTCACCTGTCAGATATTGTTTTCAAACATTAATTTTCTAAAATTGTAAAATAATGTGAATATTGTTCTGTAAATGAATGTTTTTTTATGCATAGGTAACGACATATTACTTTTTTGAAAACCGTTCATCCTTTCTGCCGCACCTTGTATAATTGAATGCTACTTTGGAATAGAATTTGTAATGTAATTTGCAGTATAAAATCCTTCTTTCAAGACAATTAAAAGTGAGATTCAATTACAAAATATTTTTTTTCAAATGTAAACATTTGGTTTTTTCCAAAACGACCTTAAGTCAGTGACTTAAGCACTTCTGAAACTCATATGGGAGACAACTTTCAAACTATTATTATTTATAAGAGTAGGCTATTGATGATCAGAGCTTGTCTTTAAGATGTCACAAATGTTCTAATAACTATTAGTAACAAGTACATGACAAAATATGAATTTTTATTTATCAAAATTAATCACATTCTTCTTCATTTTACTGACACGATTCACTAATCAAAGTCAATCAGTCAGCATAACCTCAAACTCACATAAAATAGGTGCTAACTGCAGGAATCACGCATGCGCAAAACGCTTGGCAGATGACTTAAGCCTGTTTGAAAAAACAAGGCATGACTAAATCACTTTTGGAAAACATTACTGATTTATAATATGTAAGTATACTTGACTTAAGCTGTTATGGCATGAAATTGTTTTTCCAATGTTAGAAATGATGCTCTAGAATCACATTGAACTAAAACCACAAAATGTGAAAAAAATGACTTAAGCCCTTTTGGGATACACCTCTTCGGCCATTGGGCACTGCTACTCCAATCAGAGCTATTCATGGGAATATCATATTACTAGCCGTCAGGCTCGCTTCGCTGGCCATATCCGTTAGCCAGACGTTTAGTCTGGACCCCTGACTGGATCGTCCTAACATATGATAAAAATGCCAAATGAAAAATGCAGGCGAGCGAAGCGAGCCTGCTGATCTCGTTCTTGACGATCCAGTCGGGGGTCCAGGCCTGGCTAGACGGATATGGCGAGCGAAGCGAGCCTGACGGCTAGTTATAATATAGATTCTCCATCTTGGTGCCAACCTAATAAAGTGAAAGAACTCAAATTTTGTTTAGAAACCTTCAATTCAATATCAAGCACTCTATCCACTGGACCACGGATCACTCCTTATTACTTTCCTTGCCCAATTACCATAGGTAAGGAAAGTATGCTTTCCAAAATAATTAAGGTACCCTAATTTCAGTTTTCTATACGTTTCAAGTTACCCTGAGTCCAAAAACATGATTTTGGGTGTTGGTCTGTGTGTGTGTGTGTGTGTATGTGTGTGTGTATGTGTGTGTGTGTTGTGTGTATGTGTGTGTGTGTGTGTATGTGTGTATGTGTGTATGTCTGTGAACACGATAACTCCATTCCTAATCAACCGATTGACTTGAAATTTTAAACTTAAGGTCCTTATACCATGGGGATCCGACAATAAGAAATTCAATAAAATTGAATTCAAAATGGCGGATAATACTAAAAAATCATGTTTTTCACGGTTTTCTCGAAAATGGCTCTAGCGATTTTCTTCAAATTTATAACATGGATATATTTATATTTTACATTATATTATACATTTATATTTATATTTATAAGCCCTATCAACTGACATGAAACTCATTTCTGAGAAAATTGCCGGAGCTCCGTAATATTCTTGAGAAAAATGGCGGATAATTACTAAAAACATGTTTTTCACGATTCTCTCAGAAATAACTTGACCGATTTTCTTCAAATTCATATCCTGTATAGTTATTTATAAGCTCTATCAACTGGCATGAGTCTCCTCTCTGGGAAACTAATGGGGGGTCCACTTAATCCTTGAGAAATGGACTTAGTAACCTCCTTCTCGTGCATGAGGTAGCTAGTAGGTAGCGCAGTTCATAAACATAGTCGAGATATTTCTCTTGTAGAACAGATGTTTTGACGACTTTGAAAAAATGAGAACTAAAAAAATCATCGAGTTTTATTATTTTACAATTTACACAAAGGAAATAGTACTCTGAAAACAATTATATATACACATATACAGAAGTCTGATCGTAGTTTCAAATATGAGCAAGGAAAGTTGTGTGAGTGTACCACACCAGATTTTTTTCAACTGGCAGGTAACCCGTGCTCCACAAGGATCTATTTTTAAACTCGACTCACTGAAAACTTGATCGACTGAGATCTTTAAGAGTTTAAAATAGGACTATAACCATCCTCGGTTAATTAAGAATCTACATGCAAAATTTTAAATTAATGAGTTGAGTAGTTCAGACGTGATGATGCGTCAAACATAATTTTTCTCTCCCATACGTGTATAAGTCAGTTCTTTCCTTTATTATAGTATAGATTACATGGATATTGAATTATTCATCCATGAAAATATATACTCCATTTCTCATTCCTCAATCTTGACTGTAAAAAAAAATGGAGGACAGAAAAAGGCAGAGTAGCGTGGGTTGTAGAAAAGGCAGGAGAGGGTGGAGAAGGAGGTAGTGGTTAAGAGGTGAGGGTGGGATGAAGATAGAGGAGAGGGAATGGAATGAGAAGATGTTGAAGTGAGAAGAGGAGGAGGAGGAGGAGGAGGAGGAGGAGGAGGAGGAGTGGAAAGGAACAAACAGACCAAGACAATTTCCGCGAGGAAAACAGAGTTTTCATTCTGTGAAAACAAAAAGGACACTTTTCCGTTGTCGCATCGCATCGTAGTGTTTGGCCCGGGCAAATTCAACAGGAAAAAAGACCAGAAAAATAACGACAAAGCTCAATTGAGCGGCTCCAATTAAAATTCTAGAAGCCCGCAAATTAATTCAATGAGAACGGGTGTCGACCATTGGAACCTTTTCGCTTTTTCAAGCTATCTCCTCTCTCCTAGCCACACCACATTGTCTCTCACTCCTCCCACTCTCTCATTATCTTCTACTGTCTCTCACTCTCTCTCATTCTCTCCCACTCTCTCTTTATCTTCTATTTCTTCTATTTCCGCCCTCTTTGCTTCAGGCTTGATTACATTTGAAGGTGGGGTGGCTTTGTTCAATGTGCTCCAGTGAAAAAATGCATTCCATTTGGTTTCAACTGTTTTCAAGATTATTTATTCTGAATAGGATTCAAGCTTGATTACAATAATTGAGGGTTGTGGGGGTGGATAAGAATAGAATATTTTATTTATTCAACACAGAAAAACGGAATCATCATGCAGTTGAACATCGTCACTGGAATCTAACATTAATATACATTACTAGCCGTCAGGCTCGCTTCGCTCGCCATATCCGTCTAGCCAGGGGGCTCCGACTGGATCTTTCAAAAATGAGATCAGCGGGCTCGATTCGCTCGCCTGCATGTAGACCTCAGCGGAACTTCTGTACCGAATTCTGGACCACCGACTGGATTGTCAAAAAATGAGAACAGCGGGCTCGCTTCGCTCGCTGCACGTAGACCTCAGCGGAACCTCTGTACCGAATTTGAACGTATTATGTCAATTTGATGTCGAAAAACACCTGTTACTATATCGGCGTATCTTTGGCGAACAAAATTCTTCCACCTCAGCTAAACCTGTGGACTGAATGGTTTCTAATATATTTCCATGAATTATTGAAAAAAGTGAGGAAACGCAGAAAAGCTGAGAAAACGCTAATTTCGGGCGTATCTTTGACGTTATTTCAAATTCCTTCTAACACAACATTATTGCACCCCAGCTGAGCTTCTGTAGTGAATTTGAACATTTTCTGTTTATTAAATAAACAAATTTTGTTCTCGATAAAGCTGAGAAAACGCTAGAAACGCAGATTTTTGGCGTATCTTTGGAAATTTTTCCAAATCCGTTCTTATTGCGCCTCTAAAGGGCCAACTGAACACACCTACCAATTTTGAAATGTTATGTCATATTTTTGTCATATGTTAGGATGATCCAGTCGGGGGTCCAGACTAAACGTTTAGCCAGCTAAACGGATATGGCGAGCGAAGCGAGCCTGACGGTTAGTAATATAATATTCCCAGGAATAGCTCTGATTGAAGTAGCAGTACCCAATCAATTTTCCCGCTATAAATCAGGACCTCCTAAATAGGTATCTAGGAGGTCCTGGATAAATGCATTTCATCTTCAAATTGGTGCCAACTTAACAAAGTCAACTCAACTTAATATCAACCTGACAAAAATTTTTAATTTAGTTACCAAAACAACTGTTTCGAAGAGGTACTCTTTCTAGATTATAGTTCTATATCAACATATGGTATGAACATTTCAATTATAATTATTCTAAGATATTGGAATAAGAAGAATATACATGATAAAAGACGAACTTTAACCCCTTAAAAACCACCCTTAGAGTTAAAATATCGCCAAAAGATTTCTTAGTGCGCCTCTAAAGGACCAACTGAACATACCTACCAAATTTGAACGTTTTTGGTCCGGTAGATTTTTAGTTCTGCGAGTGAGTGAGTCAGTCAGTCAGTGAGTGAGTGCCATTTCGCTTTTAAATTGAATCTACTAACTAATCAGATACTAAAATCGATATAATAACATATTATATAATCTATGTGAATTCAATGTGAATGCAACGAATTACAATATTGATACTAGTAGTTCTGTGAAGAGTGGACCTCGCGCAGCTATATACCACAGCCTCCTCTTATACTGTCCATCAGAGTAAATCCTGTGTGTATGAAGTGTCGGCGAGATATCAGTGTGGAAACAGCTAATGGCTGTTGGGGTTGGTGTATCAAAAATGCTAACATCAAAAGCTAATCTCCTTCAAGACATACTGGCAACAGGTCAGCCCGAGTTCAAAGCGATTGTGAGGAGGAGGAGGAGGAGAAGGAGGAGAAGGAGGAGAAGAGGAGAAGGAGGAGAAGGAGAAGGAGGAGAAGGAGGAGAAGGAGGAGGAGGAGAAGGAGGAAGGAGGAGAAGGAGGAGAGGAGGAGAAGGAGGAGAAGGAGGAGAGGAGGAGAAGGAGGAGGAGAAGGAGGAGAACGAGGAGGAGGAGAAGGAGGAGAAGGAGGAGAAGGAGGAGAAGGAGGAGAAGGAGGAGAAGGAGGAGGAGAAGGAGGAGAGGAGGAGAAGGAGGAGGAGAAGGAGGAGAAGGAGGAGAAGGAGGAGAAGGAGGAGAAGGAGGAGGAGGAGGAGGAGAAGGAGGAGAAGGAGGAGAAGGAGGAGAAGGAGGAGAAGGAGGAGAAGGAGGAGAAGGAGGAGAAGGAGGAGAAGGAGGAGGAGAAGGAGGAGAAGAGGAGAAGGAGGAGAAGGAGGAGAAGGAGAAGGAGGAGAGGAGGAGAAGGAGGAGAAGGAGGAGAAGGAGGAGAAGGAGGAGAAGGAGGAGAAGGAGGAGAAGGAGGAGAAGGAGGAGAAGGAGGAGAAGGAGGAGAAGGAGGAGAAGGAGGAGAAGGAGGAGGAGGAGGAGAAGGAGGAGAAGGAGGAGAAAAAGGAGAAGGAGGAGAAGGAGGAGAAAAAGGAGAAGGAGGAGGAGGAGTAGAAGGAGGAGAAAGAGGAGAAGGAGGAAAAGGTGGTGAAGGAGTAGGATGATTAAGATTGTGAGGAGGAGGAGGAGAAGGAGCAATTTGAGCCATATTTCTCATGACTTCCCAGTAATATTAGTGGCATTTTAAGCGAGTTCCTCAGCCCACCAGTGATAATAATCTACGAAAGAACAAAATATATGAATCTTCAAAGTATGAATTACTGGTGAACTAGCAGGGACTTGAAAACTTGACGTAATGAAATCTTGGAGAATTGAAAATAGGTCTACAACCATCCACGATTGATTAAGAATCTATATGCGAAATTTCAAGCTGATCACTTTTTGTGTAGTTGAGAAGTTGATATCGTGGTAATCATTCATATTGAATGAAAAAAACTAAGAAATTGTCAAAAACTACATATTTATTATTTATTTAAATAATCACAAGTTCACAGTTAAGGAGAATGTTGAGTTTCTGCATGTTAATAACAAAGGCAGATCTTTGAATATTCTAGAGGCTTTAGAAATAATAAGAGTGACTAAGGAAAATTCCCAGTATAGTTTAAATGACCAGATTCATTCCAACCAATACAACACTACGAATTTATTTATTTCTTAAAAAAATTTCAAGTATACATTAGTCAATAGTTTTTCCATTTACATATTTGTTTTATTATCTTTCACAGTTGTTTCCTTGGTTCTTATTTTGTACTGGAAGTAAATTTGTTATCATGGCGATTCTGTTGCTTAAGCCGCCATTTTGTCACACCGTTGAGTGGGAGGAGACTGTCTAGCTGGGCCAATGGCAGGCGTTCATGCCCTTTGACCAATAGCAGTACTCGCCTACTAGTATAAATTCTGCTGCTCTTGTATTTAGTTTTAGTTCATCAGAGATTGACAATGGTGTAATAACCGAAACCGGTCTTTCTAAGTATTAATAAATCTGTGGTTTTTGACAATTTCTCAGTCTTTTTCATTCAAGTTGATCAGTCCAGTAGTTGAGACGTGACGGTGCGTCAAGCATAATTTCCCTATCCCGTACGTGTATAAGCCAGTTCTTTCCTTTGATATATTATAGATATCTGTGACGTATCTCAATAAATTGTTTCAAAATACAATGCACGATGTAACAGATCCGTGTTGAAAAAAAGAAAACAAAGAAAAACAAAACCCCCCAAAAAAACAATCAAACAGAGAGATTTCTGAAACTGCGTGCTATCACTGACATATTATCTATGCTGTGGGAGAAGGGATGTATTTTTCAATAACTGTTGGAGAAACGCCGTTTATTATCTCCGTGGTGTTTTTTCAATTTTTCCCATCGAATGGAAATTATTGTGTACCGTTTAATGAATGGAGGATCGTTTGCATGAGGAAACCAATAGGAAATTAGATGACATACTTGTTCGTTGGAGCGACAAGCACCAGATAACGTATCTCTCTCACATTTCCTCACTCACACACTCCCTCATTCACACTCTTTCTCTCCCACATTCTTCATGACACTCTCTCTCTCTATCCAGTCCTCTCGCCTATTGTTCTATAGTGGGGTCCACGATATAATGGCAGTGGAGAAAGATAGGAGAACAAGTTTGCCGGTCCTTGTTGAATGGAAAGCACTGGAGTAAGCTGTATTAGAAGTTATCAGTTTGAAATGTAAGTTATATCACTATAAAGGAAGAAGAAGAAGAAGGAAGACTTCAAGCATCAGCTATAGTAAGGTCTACGTTATGTTGGCAGTGGAAAAAGATAGGGGAACAACGATGCCGATCCTCTATCTTGTCAAGGACTACTATAAACGGTAGCTGATACAGGTTTATTGATGTAATATTAACCCTAAAGAGACACACTGGGGTGTTTCACACCCCAGGGATTTTTTTTCTCTTCTGCAGTTGACAATATCAAACAGATGGGAATTTATGCCCAGTCTAAATTAGGTTTGTAGTATTGTCAACTACTGTCCACCACTTCCAGTCAGTAATAGCATTCTACAAAGTCACCAGCTCATCTTGTTCTTCGTTTGGGGTGTCTAACACCCCAGAGTGTCTTCCACGTGGGACTTTTTTCAAACACTTTAATTACAAAGATTTACTTGTATTGTCACTACGAATGTGGTATGGGATGATGGATCAGATTGGAATAAATGCTATGATTCTCTACAACTTGAGATTCGAAACAATAAAATGAAGAGACGTGAGTTTTTGATGAAGTTGTCATTAGCAATGATCAAGCCATTCGTTCAAACCGGTTTAGGAGCTCCAACACTCAGGCGGAACATACGTATTTCTAAAATTTGTATAAATATTGATAAGCAGTGCTTTACTTTTGATTCCTGTATGCAATTGGAACAAAAATGATTGAGAAATGATGAAGTGTGGTCTAAGTACTTGTTTTTTCCATATTTTTCAAATAAAAATGCAAAATTGAATTGGGGTGTTCAACACCCCAGTGTGTCTACTGTGTGAGCATAAAGTAAGAGTGTCTCTGTAGGGTTATGGCTGTGCAAAGGATAAAAATAAACTTTCTACTGGTGATATTTTTCATAGTTTTTCGATTTGTATATCATCAAGCTATCAAAATGAAAAGTTTTCTCAAGAAAACATTTTTTTCTGATCATTAATTTTTGAGATATGAGCGTCTGAAGTTTGAATTTTTCAGACAGAACATTTCAAGGTCGGTAAGATATAAATCCATGAGATTTAGAGGATAGATTCTTCATGGTATTGTTGATCTGGTAAAACAAAAACTTTCTGGAAATATCAATTTTCAAGAGAGTTATTCAATATACCAAAAATAACTCGACTAAAAGCTATTTTTGGTTATTTTTAGTAAATTGAACAACTCTCTTAAAAATTGATATTTTCAGAAAATTTTTGTTTTACCAGATCAACAATACCATGAAGCATCCATCCTCTAAATCTCATTGATTTATATCGTACCGAATTTGAAATGTTCTGTCCCAAAAATTTAAACTTTAGGCACTCATATCTCAAAAAGTTATGATCGGAGAAAAATGTTCTCCTGAGAGAAGTTTTTCATTTTGATAGCTTGATGTTACACAAATCGAGAAACTATGAAAAATATCACCAGTAGAAAGTTTATTTTTAGCCTTTGCACGAGGATCCGACAATAAGAAATTCAATGAAACTCAATTCAAAATGGCGGAAAAAATTGCGGATAATAGCTAAAAAATCATGTTTTTCACGGTTTTCTCGAAATCGGCTCCAACGATTTTCTTCAAATTTATACCTCAGATAGCTTTTATAAGCCCTATCAACTGACATGAGTCTCATTTCTGGGAAATTGCAGGAGCTCCGTAATATTCCTGAGAAGAATGAATTTTGTTAAATTTCTATACGTTTCAAGGTCCCCTGAGTCCAAAAAAGTGGTTTCTGGGTATTGGTCTGTATGTGTGTGTGTGTGTGGTGTGTGTGTGTGTGTGTGTGTGTGTGTGTGTGTGTGTGTGTGTGTGTGTGGTGTGTGTGTGTGTGGTGTGTGTGTGTGTGTGTGTGGTGTGTGTGTGTGTGTGTGTGTGTGTGTGTGTGTGTGTGTGTGTGTGTGTGTGTGCGTGCGTGCGTGCGCGTGTGTGTGTGTGTGTGTGTGTGTGGTGTGTGTGTGTGTGTGTGTTGTGTGTGTGTGGTGTGTGTGTGTGTGTGTGTGTGTGTGTGTGTGTGTGTGTGTGTGTTGTGTGTGTGTGTTGTGTGTGTGTGGTGTGTGTGTGTGTGTGTGTGTGTGTGTTGTGTGTGTGTGTTGAGAGAGTGTATGAGTGTATGTGTGTCTGTGTACACGATATCTCATCTCCCAATTAACGGCATGACTTGAAATTCGGAGCTCAAGGTACTTACAATATTTGATTGAATAATTTTGATCAAATTTCTACGTAGGATAGTCATTGATAAGCTCTATCAACTGCCACAAGTCCCATTTATATGTAAAAATTTCAGGAGCTCCGCCCCATCTATGCAAAGTTTGATTTTAGATTTCCAATTATCAGGCTTCAGATACAATTTAAACAAAAAATTTTGAGTGGAAAAGATTGAGCATGAGAATCTTTACAAATAATGTTGAATAACATTTTCACCTGAAATTGAAAATAAGCTCGAAATTCGAGGAAATGTGATTATCCAATTGCAAACTGTTGGCAACTGTTGATTCTATTAGATCATTCACTATGAAGAGATAGCATTCCTCTTATGTCTCCAGCGTTATTGTCCTGTCACCAGCTGGCTCAGATCTTTGTTTATAAGTTAGTAGAATTGAGATGCGCGTGGACACTAGCGTCAGGTGATAAGGGCAAGGAAAGTTGTGTGAGTGCACCAGATTTTTCACATCAGATTCTATCGATTCACACCAGATTCCAGATTTTCTACACCAGGTTTTTCCGATTTCCTCCATGAATAGTTTTGTGTCGAACGCTTCCGCAGCCATTACTCTCACAAAAACATAAAGCGAGATGAAAACGCAACACAAGACCAGGTCTCAGATCACCTGTTCACTGCAAAAGCGCGTTCGACTGAGTGCATGTGTACATTTCAATGCCCACTATAGTAACTCGAAGCGCGCGACAAACACGGCGGTTGATGTGGAAACTACAAGCGCCGCAGTAGTCGCGCGCTTTTTCAAAGCGCCCGACAGCATGTGTACGATCCCATTGTTACTTTCCTTGCCCTATTACCATAGGTAAGGAAAGTATTGCTTTCCAAAAAATTTAAGGTACCCCAATTTCATGTTTTCTATACGTTTCAAGGTCCCTCTGAGTCCAAAAACATGATTTTTGGGTGTTGGTCTGTGTGTGTGGGTGTGTGTGTGTGTCTGTGAACACGATATCTCCATTCCTAATTAACCGATTGACTTAAAATTTTAAACTTAAGGTCCTTATACCATGAGGATCCGACAATAAGAAATTCAATAGAACTCAATTCAAAATGGCTGGAAAAACATGTTTTTCACGGTTATATCGAAAACGGCTCTCACGATTTTCTCCAAATTTGTACCCTAGATTTATGAGCCCTATCAACTGACATGAGTCTCATTTCTGGGAAAATTACAGGAGCTCCGTAATATTCCTAGAAGAATGAATTTTGTTGAATTTCTATCACGATTTTCTCAAAAATGACTTGACCGATTTTTTTCAAATTCATACCCTGTATAGTTATATATCAGCTCTATTAACTGGCATAAGTCTCCTTCCTGGGAAACTAACAGGGGGTCCACCCCATCCTTGAGAAATTTACTTTGTAACCTCCTTCTCGTGCGTGAGGTAGGTAGGTAGAGCAGTTTATTCAAAAGAACACATGTCGATATTTTATTTGTAGAATAGCTGTTTTGACAACTTTTGAAAAATCCTCAAATTTCATAATTCAAACAAAGGAAAATGTACTCTGAACACAATCACAATAGTATAATCGTAGTTTTAATTATTTAGCCGCCAATCGGCTTAATGTTATTCCCTAAATTATCCTCGTTAATGAGGCTTATAGATCAATCAGCAAGGAAAGTTGTGTGAGTATACCACACCAGATTTTTTCTATGTATGTGTCAAACACGCGCTTGAAAACCGAGCGACAACCGCGGCGTTTACCGAGCGACAACCGCGGCGTTTACCGAGCGACAACCGCGGCGTTTACCGAGCCACAACCGCGGCGTTTACTGAGCGACAACCGCGGCGTTTACCGAGCGACAACCGCGGCGTTTACCGAGCGACAAACGTCGTCATGTGTACAGGCCCTTATCTAAATTAAATTAAACCGCCTGGAATTACCCCAACACCAAATAATACAGCGCTGGGTCTGAATAATACAGCGCTGAGTCTGTAAGGATTGGTGCTGCGTGCCAAAAATGTTGAATATCAACAGTCTATTAGACAGATCATCAGACCGTTCTGACTGGCTGACTGGCCTGCTTTTGGATGGGTGCCCAATGGGTTCCAGCTAACAGCACTCAGATAAAAGTAAGCACACTGCATTTACATAAACAAACATCCTCCCACTCACGCGCAAACACAAACACTAGCGTAGGTGAAGTGCTATTTAAAAAAAACATTTATACTTTGACGAGATAGTTTGAGAGCAGCCTGGGTGTTCAGAATAACATTGGCTCTAATGGGAGTATTCACACATCGACGGAATTTTAGCAGGGAAACTGGCCATTATCTATACTATAATTGAGGAAAGAACTGGCTTGAATGTAAACATTGAAGTAGCAAATTATACACTGTAATAATCTATACTATAATAAAAGAAAGAACTGACTTATACACGTAGGGGATAGGAAAATTATTTTTGACGCATCATCACGTTTCAACTAATGGACTGATTAACTTGAAATTTTGCAAATACATTGTTAATTAAACGAGGATGGTTATGGGCTTATTTTCAATTTTTCAAGTTAATCAGTTGAGTAGTTCAGACGTGATGATGCGTCAAACTTTATTTCCCCATCCTGTACGTGTATAAGCCAGTAATGTTATTTCCTTCATTATAGTATAGATTATTATGATGATAATTATAGTTAGTATAACTTGCTTTTTTAATGTTTACAATCTATACGCATGTCTAAACATTATTATAAATATCGGGGCACCGAGCTTCGCTCGTTATTTATTTATCGATAAACAGAGCACAATTCTTCAAAATGATTGGGGAAGGACAAACAGGCACAGCCCAAAACTGTTTCTTCCCCGAATTTTTATTTATACACTATAAATGGTCCAAAAAGTAGGATATGTTTCATACACTTGAATTCAGGTCCAATTTTCAGTCAAACTATTTAAAAACAGGAAAGTTCTAATTTAGATTGTTTACAAACCAAATTGAATCACAAAAAAACACTCACTAATCACTTGATACTGTAAAATGATGATTAACTTTGAATATACTCTAATTTAGAATGATAAACCATGTCATGTCAACAAATCAGATTATTTTGATCAAGTCTATTGAAATTTCTAGATCTCTCGCGAGATACGGTAAGCTGATTGATTACACAGCTGATCTCCCACACAGGCACACGCATCTTCTGTTATCGACAGACGACGAAATCTGTTTTTCCAAGGATGAATTATCCTTTTAATGTCCTCAGAGAGTTTTCCAGGGATGAGACCTAGTGCAATCGAATCTTTATATTATATACATACCTACTATGTTCTGAATTTCGTGAGAATCGTTAGAGCCGTTTTCGAGATCCGGTGAAATACAAACATACAAAAATCTAAACATACAAACATCTGAACATCTAAACATATAGACAGAAATTGCTCGTATAGGATAAATCTCTCATGAACTCTCAAACCTTTGTAGAATTTGCTTACGTTTGTGACACAGTTTCAAATATAACAAGCATATTATACTTACCCATAATACCATAGAAAAAAAAATTGCATAAGAGGATATCCCATGGTATAATGTGTAGCCTAGTTTTTGTTCCAAATTTAAAGACTGTTAACTCAATTGTTTTTGAGTCAGATCTTTTTTTTTTAATACTATTATGATATTTTCGATTTGCAACGGTCACCAGCGGGCAAAGTTTATTCTTTTGCTGGTGATGCCATATATAACACGTAAATTATATATACATACGTGAAGAGATATTTATGATTTTGTATTATTATTTTCTTATTTTTCAGTTAACACTTGTATTTCGTTTAAATTTATTGTTCATCATATTTTGATTTGCTCTTTATTTGTTTTTTTTAATGGCGAAATAAATGATTTGATTCGGATTACTGTTAACTACTGTTTACTATCACAGTTTTATTGGGGTGAGAATGTAGGAACAAAACAGTATGAGAGACTACCAGCGTCGTATAGCTTCACGAAAAATAACTATAGGACTATCGAGTTCGGTTAACAGTGAATATTACAACATAAACACACTATACCATGGGATATCCTCTTGTGATATATTTTATCTGGGATGATGCAAAGATAATAACTTTGAATTGTCATATCTTTTTACTGGAGGTACATGAGAAAAATTGATGGTTCAATGCGATCTCACTATAGAAATTTCCTCAGGAATCTTCAATCTTCAAAACCTTCAATCATGAACAGCTTTGATGAGTTCTAAATAGTGTGTCTGTCTTTTTGATCTCAAAATTTTATAATTTTTTCAAAGTTTGTTATTTTCTGAATATTTGTAACTAGCCGTCAGGCTCGCTTCGCTCGCCATATCCGTCTAGCAAGGGGGCTCTGCCCCCTGGACCCCCGACTGGATAGTCCAAGAATGAGGTCAGCAGACTCGCTTCTCTCGCCTGCATTTTTCATTTGAGCATTTTTGTCATATGTTAGGATGATCCAGTCGGGGGTCCAGACTAAACGTCTGGCTAAACGGTTATGGCGAGCGAAGCGAGTCTGACGGCTAGTAATATAATATTCCCAGGAATAGCTCTGATTGGAGTAGCAGTGCCCAATCAATTTTTCCCCGATAAATGCATTTCAATCTTCAACTTGGTGCCAACCTAACAAAGTCAACTCAACTTAATGACAACCTGACAAAATTATTAATTTAGTTACCAGTTAACAACTGTTTCGAATAGGTACTCTCTCTAGATTATAGTTCTATACTAACATATGGTATGGTTTTTTTTTAATTATAATTAAGAGAATAAGAAGAATATACATGCTAAAAGACGAACTTTAAACCCTTGAAAACCACCCTCAGAGTTAAACTATTGCCAAAAGATTTCTTAGTGCGCCTCTAGAGGGCCAACTGAACATACCTACCAAATTTGAACGTTTTTGGTCCGGTAGATTTTTAGTTCTGCGAGTGAGTGAGTGTGTCAGTCAGTCAGTGAGTGAGTGCCATTTCGGTTTTATATATATATATATATATATATATATATATATATATATATATATATATATTATATATTAGTTTAATTCAATTTACAAGTATTTGTTAAATTTAATATTGATTCTGTGTGTTTTGAATATTGTAAATTGAGTGTGTAACTGAAGAATGTTGAAGTAACACATAACCTATATACATTTGAACTGCTGTATAAATTAGAATTGAAACCGTTTTTGGCGTGTGCCTGTGGTATGTTTCTGTGAGTTGTGTAGTTCTGAATAATTAATAGTATCTTACGTCACATGGACGGGAAGGGGCCTTTTGCAGGTGAGAACGATGTTTCTAGTCGAGGCGTTAGCTGAGACTAGAATTTCATTGGAGCACTGCAGAAGACATTCACGTCCAAGTAACATACACTGTTTTTGTCATAATAATCTAAAGAAGAATAATTTAGAAATAGAAAACAAAACCTTCTTGTGCTGAAGTTACGACATGAACTACATAACCTTGTTTACAAATTCTGAATCAGGAATTTTGTGGAGTTAACAAAACTTCCACCTGGAGCGCTGAAGTTGGCTTTTTGTATCAGTTTCGCTGTTCTCATTTCGAAACTAGGGAACATACTCGACTGTGAAGAAAACATATGGTCTTATTACAGTATAGTACGCTGTAATGAGAATCATATTTTTATTTTTTCTGCAAACAGCTGTTCACCGGCTTGATTTCATGCATGGAAAACAGCTGAGATTGAATGACTATGACAGTATATGTATGACAGTACTATGATAGTATAATCATATACTATAACTATATACTATTGAAATTGAGAATATTTTCCAGTGTCGAACTGAGTTGTTTGGTAATAGAGAATGCAACTCTTTTTTTAATGTCATCCACTTAAATATTAGAAGTTTGAAAAAAAACTTCGATCAGTTCTCTTACGTAATTAGTAATTGTTCAATTGACTTTTATATTATAATTCTTAGTGAAACTTGGGTGGTCGATGATGATGAATTCAATTTTAACCTAAATGGTTATTCAGTAATTAATAAAATAGGAAAAATCAATAAATGTAACGGAATCTGTATATTTTTTAAAAGTAACTTGATTGTAGATGAGCTGAATTGTGAGATTAATGAAGCCAACTCTATTTGTTTGGATGTACAAGTGCCAGGAATTAGCGAAAAGATAACTGTTATCGCTGTTTATAGATCGCCTTCATCCAATGTTGATATTTTTCTGAACAGCTTGAATGACTGTTTGTTAAATCTAAGGAATAAATCTAACGTAATATTCGCTGGTGACATGAATATTCATTGAATAGAAATACTAATTTAGCCAGTGAATATTTTGAAATATTATCGTTAAATGGTTTGAAATCCTACATAAATAAACCTACAAGAATTTATAACAATACTGAATCATGTATCGATCACATTTTTTTCAAGAACTCTTCGTTCAATTCTGATAATGTTATCAGCTCTATTATGAAAACTAATATAACTGATCATTTTTGTACTAGTGTTCACGTTGATCTTGCGGCTGATATTGATGGGTCTGACAACCTATTAATTATTACAATAAAGTTGATTATGATAAATTATTGTCTTCTATTCAAAAAGAAAATTGGAGTGAGGTGTTAAGCCCTAATTTACACTTGGATGATCAAATGCTTTTTTTGACTGACAAGATTTCATCCCATGTAGAACAGGCTACAGTTAAAGTACATATTCCACATAGATTAAAACCTTTGAAGCCTTGGATCACCAGGGGACTTATTGTGGCAATTGCTAAACGCGATAAACTTTTTAAAAAGCTCTCTAAACAGCCTTCTAATGTAATATTAAAAGCCGAATACATCTCTTACAGAAATATGCTTAATAAATTATTAAAACAGTGTAAATGCGACTATTATAAAAACAAGATTGATCAGAATAAAAACAATATTAGGAGAGTTTGGGACTCGTTGAATGAATTATTGGGTAAGTGCCGTAAAAAGGTTGTTCCTAAAATTGATGCAGACATCTTAAATCGTCATTTTGTTGAAGTAGGTAAAACTTCGCTGAAAAGCTGATAAGTAATAATCCCAATGCATCTGATGGTAATCTGTTCATGAACTCTTCTGTAAATGGTCATGGCTCCTTTTTCTATCACCCACAAACGAAAGTGAAATATCAGCTATTATTAACTCTCTCAACAATAACTCTGCTCCGGGAATTGACAAAATAAGCAATAGAACATTGAAAATTATACTTCCACACATTGTTAAACCATTAACAGAAATAATAAACCGTTGTTTTTCAGAAGGGCACTTCCCTGTTAGTTTAAAGTTAGCTAATATTATACCGCTTCATAAGATGGGGGATCCTAAGGACCCAACCAATTACCGCCCAATCAGCCTGTTAAGTGGTTTCTCAAAAATAATGGAAAAAGTAATCAAGTCTAGATTAATTGGTTACTTAGTCAAACACGAGGTCATTCATAAACAGCAGTATGGCTTTCAGACTAACAAAAATACAATTGATTCTATAACTCTCTTAACTCAAACAATTGCCAATAACTTCACTAATAATAAGAAAACAATAGCCATTTTCCTGGATTTAGCTAAGGCCTTTGACACCATTCCTCATTCAAAATTACTGAACAAGATGGAGAAATTAGGAATTCGTGGTGTACCCCTCAGATTATTCACCAGTTACCTGAGTGATAGACATCAAAAGCTTACCTTAGAAAATAAAACTAGTTCTAGACTTTTGAGTGATTTTGGTCTCCCACAGGGCACGGTGCTATCTCCTATCCTTTTTCTCATTTACATTAATGATTTAATCAAACTTGATATTGAGAACTGTGTGACACTTGCTTTTGCAGATGACACCGCCTTAATATTTACTGGTAATTCATGGGAAGAGGTTAAAAGTAGGGCTGAATCTGGATTGAGAACTGTTAAAGCCTGGTTAGATGAGCATATTCTACCCTCAACGCAAAGAAAAGTGTATTTTTAGCCTTTTCACCGAATGTTGTTGGTTTGCCGCTTGATCTCACTCATATTCATATTCATAGTCCTGATTGTAACCTTTCAGATTCATCAGATTGTAGTTGTCCAAAATTAGGTAGAGAAAAATTCTTCAAGTATCTGGGTGTCACTGTTGATCAACATCTTCGGTGGGATGTCCACATCAATGTCATTTGTAATAAGCTTAAACACTGGATCAACAAATTCTACACTATCAGTAAATTGAGTAACATAGCCGTTTCTAGATTGGTTTATTGTGCTTACATCCAGTCTTTTCTTCAATATGGGATTATCGTTGGGGCGCTGCCTACATGAATCACTTGAATAAGATAATTGTTATTCAGAAGACCTTATTAAAGGCAATTCTTGGAAAGCCCAGACGTTTCCCTAGTGACAATCTTTTCAGGGAACTGAATGTGCTGACTGTCAGGCAGCTTCACACGAAAAACTGATAATCTACATGAATAAGCATAGTAGTATTTTCAATCTCCGTTTATCACCGTACAAGCTTCGTCCCTCATCCATCACTTTCGAATCTCATCATACAGTTTTATCCATTTGTAGAAGGCAGTTCAATTACATTGTCCATAAACTTGTTAACGTGATACCTGATCATTTTATCTCTAACAATTTGACCAGAAATCTTTCTAACGAAATAAGTCAATGGATCACATCGCATAACTCTACTGATTTGTTCGATTTCTTGTAACTGTTCACCTTTCAACTCTTTTTTTCTCTTAAATAAGCTCATTATTTCTTGTTAATTGTCTGTATTCTCGAGATTTTTTTATTATACAAATTCCATACTTATAATTTATATTTTTGTTTTAAGCTTTCACTTTGGTTCTGTAGTTTTTTGTAACACTCGGCCCCTGCGCACAGGCCTTGGGAAAACTCGCTAAACGACATTAAAAGGATAATAATTATGGATTATTCATCCTTGGCTGAAACATCTGTGGATAGTAAGAAAGTGAGTATATGAAAAATCAAAATATCTCATCCCCGAAATTCATATAAGATGACGTATAGCCATCTGTGAAATATGAACACGATCATTTTAGAGTATTGTGTTCTGTTTATCAATGAATATTCAAAGATTTACTATTCAAAGATTTGAGACAGCTGGTGATAGGACAATAGCGCTGCAGACACACGAGATCTGCTATCTCTTCTTAGTGAATGATTTAATAGAACCAACAGTTGCCAACAGTTTGCAATTTAATAATCACATTTTCTCGAATTTCAAGCTTATTTTCAATTTTAGATGGAAATGTCACTGAACATCAATTGTAGATATTTTCATGCTCATCTTTTCCACTTGAATTTTTTTGTTTCAATTGTATCTGAAGCCTGATAATGAGGAATCCAAAATCACACTTTGCATTGATGGGGCGGAGCTCCTGAAATTCTTACAGATATGAGACTTGTGGCAGTTGATAGAGCTTATCAATGACTATTTTAGGTATAAATTTGATCAAAATCGTTGGATCCGTTTTCGAGTAAAGAACCCTGTTTTTGACAACATTTTCGCCATTTCAGCCGCCATCTTGGATTAGATTTGTTCAAAATTGTTCGTGTCGGATCTTTATGCGGGATGGACCTTAAGTTCCAAATTTCAAGTAATTCCGTTAATTGGGAGATGAGATATCGTGTACACAGACGCACATACACCAATACACACACACCCACACACACACGCACACACACACACATACAGACCAATACCCAAAAACCACTTTTTTGGAATCAGGGGACCTTGAAACGTATAGAAATTTAGAAATTGGGGTACCTTAATTTTTTCGGAAAGCAATACCTTCCTTACCTATGGTAATAGGGCAAGGAAGTAAAAATAACGAGCGAAGCTCGGTGTCCCGATATTGAATAAAGAAATCATGCACATAATCATTCTATGCTGTAATTATTTATTTATTTATACGTGGATACAATAACAAATCATATAATATGATTGGGAAGGAACAACAGGCTTGGCCCAAAACTATTCCATTCCCAAATTTTGATTACATGTCCAAAAAATAGGTTATGTTTCTTCTGTAAGAAGTTCAAGCTCAACTTTCGTCCAAAAATAAATATGAGATGCAAATTTTAAATTTAGAAAAATTTAAATACCAAATTAAAGTTAAATATTACACTTAATTATCACTGCACATTGTATTAATTAAGTTATTTTATGAATTATAATGTTCATATACTCCTTTGTGAGGAGGTCAGAGGCTGCTAAACTATCTATCTATCTAGCTTTCACCGTTGATTGTTGATAATCTATGCAAATTATAAAAATATTGAGT
Source organism: Nilaparvata lugens (assembly GCF_014356525.2). Taxonomy (NCBI): domain Eukaryota; kingdom Metazoa; phylum Arthropoda; class Insecta; order Hemiptera; family Delphacidae; genus Nilaparvata; species Nilaparvata lugens. The sequence continues at coordinate 16,088,915 of NC_052512.1, forward strand.
GATATTATTACAATATATGCAAAATATTCACAAATTACAGCTAAATAATAACCTCCAAACATGTACATGTTTTTATGTTGATGCGCTATGAACGAGCTATGAGAATATTACAGCTTGTCTGTACAAGCCACCATATTGATTCGCTATGATGTACACCTGTTGGGAGTTTTCCTATATTAGTATGATTACATTATTCTGGACTTGTCCAATGATCACTGGGGGATGGGATAACAGTCGAACATCACAAATTCCTCGAACAATCGAACATCACAAATTTAATTTGTCGACAAATTTTGTCACAGAGCTCAACAGAGCAGTCAGTAGACCTATAGTGAGGTCCACGTTATAATGGCAGTGGAGAAAGATAGGAGATCAACTTTGTCGTCTCTGTCTTGTCAATGCCTTCTATTGACGGTACCTGATACAGGTTCATCCTATTATATTAAGCGAGCAATTTCTGTATATCTGTTTATATCTTTAATATCGGGGGACCGAGCTTTGCTCTGGAGTGTTAAAGCATAGAACATTTGTAACGAAAGATTGAATTTATAGTTTATATTTACTTATTTATTTTCTCAGTTGTCCAATTAGTTTCACAGTTATATGAGGAGGCACAACAGACTTATGTCCAAAACTGTCCCTTTTCAAATTCATACTACAGCCCAAATCAAAATCTAGGTTAAGCTACTATCACTCATCAAAATAATTCATCCACACTTCAAAAAACAAACACAACATCAATTACAAATAGATATACTATGAATTTGATTTAGAATGATATACTATGTTTGCTACAATATTTGTAAATAGACTATGAACTATTCTACACTAACAGCATCTAGTTACTATTTTGAACTTTCTGAAGTAAACATGTTTCTAAAAAAAGATAAATAAACGACAATAAGTTTCTCTTGCTAAATTTTTCTTCTCGTGAGATCAGCTGGATGATCCCACACACATGCACTCGTTCACCTACTTCCACGGTATCGACAGACGACAAAATTTCCAACTGTCTTTCCAAGTAAGTATTCATCCTTCTTATGTCCTTCAGCGAGTTATCCCAGGGTTGAGACATGGTGCAATCGAATCTTAATATCATAAACCTACTTTGTTCCAAATTTCGTGAGAATCGTTAGAGCCGTTTTCGAGATCCGGTCACATACAGATATATATATAAACATAGAAACATCTAAACATCTAAGCATCTAAACATCTAAACATATAAAGAGAAATTATTGCTCATTCAATAGTATAGGATATCTGGTTATCTGGCTATTTATGTTTAACGGATCTCGAAAACGGCTCTAACGATTTTCACGAAATTTTGAACATAGCAGGTTTATAATATAAAAAATCGATTCCACTAGGTCTCATCCCTGGGAAAACTCGCTGAAGGACTTGAAAAGGATAACAATTATTCATTAAAACAGATGATAATTTCGTCGTCTGTCGAAAAAACAAAAGATGCGGTTGTGTGAGAGAGAATTATTTCCAGCTGTGTAATCAATCAGCAAGAAATTTCAATTTTAAAATTAGACTATATCAAAATAATCTGATTTTTTGACATGACATGATAATCATTCTAAACTGGGGTATATGCAAATTTTCAAAGTTATTCATTATTTGACAATAATTAAAGTTATTAGTGAGTGTTACTTTGTTATTCAATTTGGTTTGTAAATAATCTAAATTAGAACTTTTTTGTTTTTAAATGTTTGGACTCAAAATTGAACCAGAATTCAAGTGTATGGAACATAACCTACTTTCTGGACTATTTATAGTGTATGAATCAAAATTCGGGGAGGAAACAGTTTTGGGCTGTGCCTGTTAGTCCTTCCCAAATCATTTTAAAGAATTGTGTTCTATTTATCAATATTTAAATAAGGAGCGGAGCCGGTGCCCCGGTATTAACTGTTCATTCTCGTTTGAAATAATCAATTTTATTTCATTAAGCAGAAATTATATTTTGAAATAATTAAACTCTTATAATTAGGATGAAATATCTTGTAAATTGGTTATTAATTCTTAATTGATAAGAGCCGATCTGGAAACAGAGCAAAGCGAGAAAGAGATAGCGCTATCTGCTTTATTGAATGATAGACAAGGATAGCAATACCATTGCTTATCAAACACTGCCATTTTTACGTGGACCACACTATAGTAATAGCGGCCAGTTGTAGAGTTGAAAGGATTATTGCCCTTGTGTCGCAGAGCTGCTCTTATGTATTCATAGAATTGAATTTTGTATACATTTGGCACGCCTGGTCGTCAGGGTTTATTTTGTGGGCGGGTACTACCCCATTTATACTCTTCCTCCTCCAAGGGGGGCTAAACCAGCCCCCCCAAACGCATCAACAATGCCAATTTGAGTTTGCAATGACGCAATTTACATAACTCCAAGCTAGCGAAGCATTGTTGCCCGTTGCCTAGGGGTGTGTGCTTGTCACACACGTCTCTCTTTTTCTTCTACACTCTCACACTATACGGCTCTCTCACTCTCTTTCTCTCTCACTTCCCTCTAACTCTTGAATTCTCTCGCTCTCACTCTTCCTCTATCTCACTCTGTCTCTATCACTTATCCTCTCTCACTCGCTATGATTCTCAAACTCTCTCACCTGTTCTCACTGCTTTCTTCCCACACAAACACTCACTCTCTCTCTTTCTATCTCCTTATCTCACTCTACCCGGTCGTGTGTTAATGAGAAGGATATTTTATATCCTCCTAAAAGAATCGACAATTATTATTTTGTTGAAACACCGCCGATTTATGAAGTTGCATCACATTATTATATTATCGTTATTCTAATTGCATTTTATATTTTTATTCTCATTGATTAATTTATTTATACTTTGTGAAATTCGTTGAATAACTAGCATTATCGTCATTCAATGTAAATAAGTGTATATGCCAGTAATTATTGTGACATACATAAATAAAGAAATCTAATCTATCACCTACTCTCTCTAACTTGCTCTCACTCTCTAAGACTCTCATAGACAATAGATACAATGCAGGTAAAAACAATTGTAAAAAAGTAAAAACAAATGTCATGTAACATTGAAAAAAAATCGTAAAATGATAAATATTATTGTAACCATGTTACCATAGGTTACAAACCTATAGTCAGATCCACGTTATAATGGCAGTGTTTGATTAGCACTGGTATTGCTCTCCTTGTCTATCATTCAACAAAGCGGATAGCGCTATCTCTTTCTCGCTTTGTTCTGTTGCCAGATCGTCTTTCAGCAATGTAGAATTAAAAATATATCAACAAAATATTCCACCTTAATTATGAAAATACATCATGAATTTATTGAAAAATATAATTTCTTACTTGATAAAATATAATTTATTATTTTAAACGTGAATGAACAGTTGATATTACATCAATGAACCTGTATCAGCTACCGGCTATAGAAGGCATTGACAAGACAGAAGATCGGCAACGTTGTTGTATCTTTCTTCACTGCCATTATAACGTGGACCTCACTATAGTTTGAAGATAATACGCCACTGTTTGTTGTAATCTGAATAAAATAAAGTAATCAATCAATCACACTGTCTCTTTCTCTCAGTGAATTGATGCTTTTAGTCCGGGCGCAAATGTTTTTTTTATATATATTTTTTTATATATTTTCATCAATTATTGAAAGAGTGAGGAAACGCAGAAAAGCTGAGAAAACGCTAATTTTGGCTAACTGGATAAATTGGTATTTAGGAGGTCCTGGATAAATGCATTTCAATCTTCAACTTGGTGCCAACCTAACAATGTCCACTCAACTTAATGCCAACATGACAAAATTTTTAATTTAGTTACCAGAAAAACTGTTTCGAAGAGGTACTCTCTCTAGATTATAGTTCTATATTAACATATGGTATGGACATTTCAATTATAATTTTAAGATATTGGAATAAGAAGAATATACATGCTAAAAGAACTTTAAACCCTTAAAAACCACCCTTAGAGTTAAAATATCACCAAAAGATTTCTTAGTGCGCCTCTAAAGGGCCAACTGAACATACCTACCAAATTTGAACGTTTTTGGTCCGGTAGAATTTTAGTTCTGCGAGTGAGTGAGTGAGTCAGACAGTCAGTCAGTGAGTGCCATTTCGCTTTTATATATAAATATAGATTGTGATTAATTTTTTATCATATTAGTGTTTATTATTCTGTTTATTATCACCAGTGTTTGCCGTAGGTCTTACCAGAGATGGCAATGTAAGATGTATTAAATGAATATCAAATATAGTCTATCTCTTTATTTCTTTCTTCCTAATAAATACCATCCATCTATCTATTTCTATCTCTATAGTTTTGGTAGAGAGTTAGTGGGGAGGATATTTTTAATTTCTTTCCGAAGAATGGATATTGATATGCTCAAAGCTCTGCCAATTTATGTAGATGCATAACAATTTATAATTATCTATGGTTATTATATTACAAATTGCTTTTTCATATCATATACAGTTCAATAATTATTTTCTTAGTCTATATTATGTAAATTCATCTATAATTTTGCTGTATTGTAAGCTATTGTATATGATTGTATAAGCCAGTATATATCGTAATCTACATAAATAAAGTACTCAATCAATCAATCAATCTCTCTCTTTCTCTTTACCTAAAGGTGCGTACAGATATAAGCGCCGCGAACATGAGCAATCCACTTTTAATCAGCTGACTAAATAATATGTATTTCTACATAAACGGTAAGATAAAGATACAAAGCTTGGCATCAGATGATTAAAAGTGAATCGCTCATGTTCGCGGCGCGTATATCTGTACGCGCCTTTATAAATACCATTCATCTCCGGCTCCAAACTTTCTTCGAATGCCATAGGTATTATAGAGAGCATCATACTCATCTTTCAATTCATGAGATTTTCTTTGAGAAGAAAATCATGTAAGAGCATATGAAAGGGAAATCTTGAGGGGTATGTAAAGTGATACCTCCAAATATTTCACTTCAAGATAGGAATGTGGAAGCTTGTGGAATCGACAAAGGAATATAAGCCTGTAATAATATGGAATATATTGAATAGAGGCCTGTGGAAGATTCACATATGAATGAAACCAACAGCAAGCAGAGTTTCCTCTGGGGAATAAGGTGCCAAACAGAATATTTGTGTATGAATAAAACACAAATAAGTACCCTAAGTACCCTTTCAAAATTATTTATTCACAACATGTTTCGGCTATAATAATAATGACATTATCAAGTGATTGTAAAATAAATAAAATGTCATAAAATACATAATATTGACAACTTCTTATTTTTGATCAATTTCTCAATTTCTTATTCACTTTCCAATCACTTGATAAAGGCATCATATAGCCATAGAGAAACAATAGCATAAGTGTTTATGTCGCAACTTTTACTGTTATCTCAAGCTGATAGTCTACGTAGTTCTCTCCCGTGAAGCTTTATGACGCTGGTAGTCTCTCATATTGTGCCGTTCATACACTCTTACCCGGTCAAAACAGTAAAAATCGACAATAATCGACAGTAATCGACTTGAGATAACAGTAAAAGTTGCGACATAAACGCCCCATACCATGGGATATCTACTTACGCTATTGTTTCTCTATGATATAACCTAAACATGTTGCGAGTAAATAATTATTTGAAAAAATCTGGTGTGGTACACTCACACAACTTTCCTTGCTCATATTTGAAACTACGATCAGACTTTTGTATATGTGTATATATAATTATTGTTTTTAGAGTACTTTTCCGTTTGTGTAAATTGTGAAACTCGATGATTCTTTTAGTCCTCATTTTTTAAAAGTCGTCAAAACAGCTGTTCTACAGAAGAAATATCTCGACTATGTGTTCTTTTTATGAACTGCGCTACCTACCTACCTCATGCACAAGAAGGAGGTTACTAAGTCCATTTATCAAGGATGGGGTGGACCCCCCATTAGTTTCCCAAAAAGGAGACTCATGCCAGTTGATAGAGCTGATAAATAACTATACAGGGTATGACTTTGAAAAGAATCGTTCAAGTTATTTTTGAGAAAATCGTGAAAAACATGGTTTTCAGTAATTATCCGCCATTTTTCTCAAGTATATTACGGAGCTCCTGCAATTTTCAGAAACGAGACTCATGTCAGTTGATAGGACTTATAAATAGCTATCCATGATATAAATTTGAAGAAAATCGTTAGAGCTGTTTTCGAGAAAACCGTGAAAAACATGGTGTTTTAGTAATTATCCGCCATTTCCTCCGCCATTTTGAATTCAATTCTATTGAATTTCTCATTGTCGGATCCTCATGGTATAAGGACCTTAAGTTTAAAATTTCAAGTCAATCGGTTGATTAGGAATGGAGTTATCACACACACACACATACACACACACACACACCACACACACACACACACACACACACACACACACACACAGACCAACACCCAAAAATCATGTTTTTGGACTCAGGGTACCTTGAAACGTATAGAAAACTTGAAATTAGGGTACCTTAATTTTTTTTGGAAAGCAATACTTTCCTTACCTATGGTAATAGGCCAAGAAAAGTAAAAAGGTTCTGAAATTTCTATTTTTATTTATTTAAGAGTAGCACTAACGAAAAAAATACAGAATATTTGTGATATTATATCCATTCATGATACAAATGAACTGTAATTATTTCGTGAAGAAATACACAAACTATAAACATGCAATATTCATTAATAACTAGCAGGTAACCCGTGCTCCACAATGGTCTGTCTATTTTGAAACTTTACAAACTGAAAACTTGACCTAATAAAATCTTAAAGGACAAAACCATCCTCGATTTATTAATTTTCTTTCAACTTGCATTCATGTATACAAGGGTTGTTCTTTTTAAAATTCTATACAGTACTTTCAAATGGATGCTCACATAATTTATGCTAAGTAAAATCTCTCACTCTTCGGTTATAATTAATAGTCATATTCCTGAAACATACTAGCGGGTCTATTCTAAAACACGACAAACTGTAAACTTGATGTAATGAAATCTTTTAGAATTGAAAATAGGCCTATGACCATCCTCTGTTGATTAAGAATATTTATGTGAAATTTCAAGTTAATCAGTTTAGTAGTTCAGACGTGATGATGCGTCAAACATAATTTCCGTATCCTTTACGTGTATAAGCCAGTTCTTTCCTTTCATTATAGTATAGAAGAGAATATATAACAGGTTAAAATAAAAAAAAAATCAAGAGGAAATATAACAGTTCTTCCTTATTATAGTATAGATTTGAAAATAGGCTCATAACCATCAACGGTTAGTTAAGAATCTATTATGCAAAATTTCAAGTTAATCAGTTGAGTAGTTCAGACGTGATGATGCTTCGAACATTATTTTCCCATCCTTTACGTGTATGTGCAAGTTCATTTCTTTATTATAGTACTAGCCGTCAGGCTCGCTTCGCTCGCCATATCCGTCTAGCCAGGGGGCTCTGCCCCCTGGACCCCCGACTGGATCGTCCAAGAATGAGAACAGCAGGCTCGCTTCGCTCGCCTGCATTTTTCATTTGAGCATTTTTATCATATGTTAGGACGATCGAGTCGGGGGTCCAGACTAAACGTCTGGCTGAACGGATATGGCGAGCGAAGCGAGCCTGACGGCTAGTAATATTATATCCCCAGGAATAGCTCTAATTGAAGTAGCATTGCCCAATCAATTTTTCGGCGATAAATGCATTTCAATCTTCAACTTGGTGCCAACCTAACAAAGTAAACTCAACTTAATGCCAACCTGACAAAATTATTAATTTACTTACCAGTTAAAAACTTTTTCGAAGAGGTACTCTCTCTAGATCATAGTTCTATACTAACATATGGTATGGACATTTTTCAATTATAATAAAGAAAATAAGAAGAATATACATGCTAGAAGACGAACTTCAAACCCATAAAAACCTTAGAGTTGAAATATTGGCAAAAGATTTCTTAGTGCGCCTCTAAAGGGCCAACTAAACATACGGTACCTACCAAATTTGAACGTTTTTGTTCCGGTAGATTTTTAGTTTTGCGAGTGAGTGAGTCAGTCATTCAATCAGTCAGTGAGTGAGTGCCATTTTGCTTTCATATAAATATAGATAGATAGATAGAAGGGAATTTGAAACAGGTTGAATATAAGAAATTTTCAAAAGGAAATATAACAGTTATTTTTATTTATTATAGTAGAGATTAGGAGAGGCGGGTGATATCACTTTTCAACAGCGTCTGAAATTACAGGCATTTTTTCAAGGCAGTAACCCAACCGCCAGGCTTGGGGTGTGCAGAAAAGCTCTATAAAAGTAAAACCGTCTGACAAAGAAGATGGCGGATAATTAAAAGAGACAGGAGAGGGGTTCGTAAGGAGTCAGTTGGATTTTATGGCCTTTGAAACTGCCGCGGGAGAGTATTATGAAGTGAGGGAAGCTGCCATAAACATGGGCTATCCTCCATTGTCATGAGGTACCTCTCACTTTTGTGAGTGGCCGTGGGCATGGAATTCCATTCTCACAATCACCTAAGCAGGAATGGCAACTGTAGAACGACCCGATTATGTTCATGCCATTTCTTTCACTGTTATTTCTTTCTCTGCAACTTCTCAGTCGAGAAATCGATGTTGGCTGCCTGACTACAGTGTTGTAAGGCACGTTGATTCAACGATATAACACTGTTTTCAAACTGGAGTTAACTAGTTGAGAGATTAGTGGAATTGAAAAGGATTATGGGTATTTTGATGTATCATTTGTTTTCTAATGTTTACAATCTAGGTATACGCATCTCTGAAAATAATACAAAATACAAACACGCAATCTAATCTATCTTCTATCTTTGGTAGAAAGTTAGTGGGGAGGATATTTTTAATATTCTTTCCGAAGAATGGACATTGATATATCCAAAGCTCCGCCAATTAATGTAGATGCCTAACAATAATTATAATTATCTATAGTTATTATATTATAAATTGCTTTTTCATATCATATACAGTTCAATAATTATTTTCTTAGTCTATATTATGTAAATTCATCTATTTTTGCTGTATTGTAAGCTATTGTATATAAGTGTATAAGCCAGTATATATGGTAATCTACATAAATAAAGTACTCAATCAATCAATCAATCAATCAATCTTCTTCTTCTATATTATAATAAAAGCGAAATGGCACTCACTCACTGACTGACTGACTCACTCACTCACTCGCAGAACTAAAAATCTTCCGGACCAAAAACTTTCAAATTTGGTAGGTATGTTCAGTTGGCCCTTTAGATGCGCACTAAGAATGGATTTGGAAAAATTTTAACTCTAAGGGTGGTTTTTAAGGGTTTAAAGTTCGTCTTTCAGCATGTATATTCTTCTTATTCCAATCTCTTAATTATAATAAATTGAAATGTCCATACCATATGATAATATAGAACTATAATCTAGAGAGTGTACCTCTTCGAAACAGTTGTTAACTGGTAACTAAATTTATAATTTTAAGGGTTGGCGTTAAGTTGAGTTGACTTTGTTAGGTTGGCACCAAGTTGAAGATTGAAATGCATTTATCGCGGAAGAATTGATTGGGCACTGCTACTTCAATCAGAGCTATTCCTGGGAATATTATATTATTAGCCGTCAGGCTCGCTTCGCTTGCCATATCCGTTTAGCCAGACGTTTAGTCTTGACTCCCGACTGGATCGTCCTAACATATGATCGTCCTACAAATGAAAAATGCAGGCGAGCGAAGCGAGCCTGCTGATCTTATTCTTGGACGATCCAGCCGGGGGTCCAGGGGGTGAAGCCCCCTGGCTAGATGGATATGGCGAGCGAAGCGAGCCTGACGGCTAGTACTATAATAAAGGGAAGAACTGGCTTATACACCCCTTATGTACGTGTGGCTTATGTACGTGTATACATCAAAATAATCTATGCTATAATGAAGGAAATAACTGACTCATACACGTACATGATAGGAAAATTATGTTTGACACATCATCACGTCTCAACTACTGGACTGATTTAATAGAAATTTTTCTTATAGATTCTTAATTAACCGAGGATGGTTATAGACCTATTCTTCATTCTTCAGTCTTCCATTACGTCAAGTTTTCAAGATTCAAAATAGACTCTCGCGTAGCAAGGGTTTCCTGATTCTTTATTGAACGAGGATATGCCTATTTTCAATTCTTCAATATTTCATTAACTCAAGTTTTAAAATGGTCCCTTGCGGAGCACGGGTTTCCTGAATCTTGATTAAACGGAGATGGCTATAGGCCTGTTTTGAATTCTTCGAGATTTCATTACGTCAAGTTTTCAGTTTGTCAAGTTTAAAAATAGTTCCCAGCGGAGCACGGGTTTCCTGATTCTTAATTGAACGATTATGGTTAAAGACCGGTTTTAAATTCTTCAACATTTCATTACCTACGTCAAGTTTTCAGTTTGTCAAGTCTTAAAATAGTCCCTTGCGAAGCACGGGTTACCCACTGGTCATCATTAATTCCCTGGCGAAGCACGGGTTACCTGCTAGTAATCAATAATAGCATCAATAGTCTAGTCACTATATACATTGGTGCATGCAATTTATATTGTATTGTAGTTCTGATTTTCTAAAAAAATTATTTGTGTACATAAGAGAAGTCCAGGACCAATTTCTTCATGCAAAATTTCCTTGTGCTAGATACAGAATGGCCCAAAAACCTCATATTTTCAGCTCATTTTCCAGTTTTCAGCTATTTCTGCCAAATCTCGTAATCGGTCAGAAAAATTTGCTCATGTCTTATTTTAAATCATAAAATTCTGAATAAAATGTTGATCAAGAACTAAAATTCATCAAAATTGATTTTTTCTTCAAATTTCACTCATTAAAAAAATTATAACTCAATACTCATTGGAAATGGAGAGTTCCGAATGATCTCATTTCATTAAGAATATTATGATCTAAAAAAAGGGCAAATGAAATTTTTCTGTCCGATTACGAGATTTGGCAGAAATAGCTGAAAACTGGAAAAGAGCTGAAAATACGAGGTTTTTTTCCCATCCTGTATCTAGCACAAAGAAATTTCGCATGAAGAAATTGACTCTGGACTTCTCTTATGTACACAAATAATATATTGGAAAATCATAACACTACAATATTTATTTATTTATTCATTTAATCATTCAGAATAACACAACTTACAGAAAAGTATCACAGGCTTATAAGCCCAAAACGGTTCCAATTCTAATTTATACAACAATATGAATTGCAAGCACACCCCCTTTTTTATGTAACTCTATATTTACTGGACTACAATACGTGAGAGTACCAGTAGTACTTATTCTGTGCCAGTAGGCTATCAGCTGTAAAATAGGTCAACGCATCTTCAAAGGCCAGCTGTAATTCCTGCAGCTTCTTGTCATATTTGTGAGGTTATGTTGACCCAATTTTCAAATTTATCTCATTTTAACCCCAAAAACCCACCTCCACTCCCCACCATCTATTATAAACTCATCAAAATATATATCTTATCAATTTATGAGCATAGATAAGGGTCATACATGAAAAATAATGAAATAATTCAATAAAATAACTTACCACTTCCTTGAAACTGATACGCAATTGGAACAAATTTGACAATCTATTTTTCGTGATAAAAACACATTTTACGCAATTCTAATCACTGATTTCGATCAATTATCTATTATCAAACGATAATTAACTAGTTTTATGTCACAGAACATAATTTTACAAGCAAATTCATTAATAATTACGAACACCGCAACAGGTCAACTAACTCGCGAATACCGTACGGCGTATAACTGATTCAACTGTTTGATGCTAAAGACGTTTTCAGTCACGGGTTAATGAGGGGAGCGAAGCGCCGTGCTTATGGGGAACATTGTTCCTATAGTGAGGCAGTGTTTAATTAGCAATGGTATTGTTATCCTTGTCTATCATTCAACAAAGAGGATGGCGCTATCTCTTTCTTGCTTGGCTCTGTTGCCAGATCGTTTTTTAACAATGTAGAAATATAATTAATCAACAAATATTCAACAAGTAATGAAATATAATTGTTTATCAATGCCCAGTCAATAATTAGTTAACAAAATATTTCATCGTTATTATGTGAATTCATCATTAAATTATTGGAAAAAATAATTTCTGCCTGATGAAATATAATTGATTATTTTAAACGAGAATGAACAGTTAATATGACATCAATAAACCTGTATCAGCTACCCTCCATAGAAGGTATTGAAAAGACAGAGGATCGGCAGCGTTGTTCCACAATCTTTCTCCACTGCCATTATAACGTCTCGAAGATTCTGGGAACATTAATCGTGAGGTCCACGTTGAAATGGCAGTGGAGAAAGATAGGAGAACAACATTGCCGATCCTCTGTCTTATCAATGCCTTCTATAGACGGTAGCTGATACAGGCTTATTAATGTCATATTAACTGCTCATTCTCGTTCAAAATAATCAATTATATTTCATCAGGCAAGAAATTATTCATTTGAATAATTTAATGATGAATTTACATAATTACGATGAAATATTTTGTTATAATAATTACTATTCAACGATAATCCTAAATAAATGCTGTAAATCCAGTTTCCCGGGCTGCCAACTAATTTTTGGATAGTAGTTCTCATCGAATTTCCATCTAGCTGTTAACCCTGTTGTCAATGTCTGCAGTAGCAGAAGTCTTCGGGGTGATTTACAGCATTTATTTAGGATTTTCGTTGAATAATAATTATATATTAATAAGCATTTGAATAAATGCATTCTCTATCTAATTCCATCTGTAAATTTTTGTTAATTAATTATTAATTCTACATACTAAAGATGGAAATACATTGGAAGCTGCATTAATTTGATCAAAGGTTAACTAATTTATAATAATTATTAAATGAAAATCCCAATTGAATGCCGTAAATCACCGCGAAGACTTCTGCTACTACAAATATTGACGACAAGGTAAACAGGTAGATGGAAATTTTATGAGCGCTTCAATACAAAAATTATTTGTCAGCCCGGGAATCGAACCCAGTACCTCCTAATTGCCAGTCAGAAATGCTTACCCTTACACCAAACTGACAAACTCTGGATAGCATTTAAATGGAATTTCGTTTAATAATAATTGATTAATTATTCTACATTGTTTAAAGACGTTCTGGCAACAGAGCAAAGCGAGAAAGAGATAGCGCTATCTGCTTTGTTGAATGATAGACAAGGATGGCAATATCAATGCCAATCAAATTATGCTATTACAAAGTGGACCTCGTTGTCAATATTTGCAGTAGCAGAAATTTTTGTTGTGATTCACAGCATTTAATTGGGATTTTCGTTCAAAAATAAATATTGGGGCATCGAGCTTCGCTCGTTATTTTTATTTATTGATAAACAGAACACAATTCTCTAAAATGATCGTGTTTATATTTCACAGCTGACTATACGTCATCTCATGAATTTCGGGGATGCGATATTTTGATTTTTCACATACTCACTTTTTTACTATCCACAGCTGTTTCAGCCAAGGATGAATTATGCTTTAAATGTCGTTCAGCGGGTTTTCTCAAGGATGAGACCTAGATCAATCGAATCTTCATATCATAAGCGTACTATGTTCCAAATTTCGTGAAAATCTTTAGAGCCGTTTTCGAGATCCGTAGAACATAAATAACTAGATATAACTATTAGTTCTGCGAACAGTAGACCTCGCTCATGAATACAACTTTCAATCTGATGAAAAGGGCCAGTACAGTAAGTACAGTATATTGTGAAGATTTAGCCATGATTGTCATCTATTATTTTCTCCATTGAAAGTGCTAGAGACACTGTTTCCAGGGACACCGGACTTATCAAGGAGTAATCTTATATCAAATACATACCTTTTAAATGAAAATGACTAATTGTCAAAAAACCACAGATTTATTGATACTCAGAAAGACCGGTTTCGGTCATTATCAGAGTTTATCAGAGATTGACAATGGTGTAATTACCGAAATCGGTATTTCTAAGTATCAATAAATCTGTGGTTTTTTGACAATTTCTTGGTCTTTTTAATTTAATGTTAATAATTACCACAATATCAACTTCTCAACTACACAAAAAGGAAAAAAATTACCTTTATACCTTTACATACAAATTTTTCTATACAACTGCAGTATTTATTTATTTATTTACAATGTCAAGGAAGACTACAGGCATTACGCCCAAATCAGTCTTCACTACTATTCACCAACAAAATGAACATGTAAGAAATGAAAAATAAATGGTTATACAATGAAAGATACGGAAGATGATATTATGATACCAAATTCATACAGTGTGTGCTGTGTAGCAATTAGGTATAAATAACATGGTATAAATATAAGCATGGTGAATGGTAAGCATGTGAAAGTAGAGATTGATTAAAATAAAAATAACTAATAATAATACAAAAATTGAATTATGTTAAATGTAATTTAAAGCTACGGATAAATAAATTGGAAAACATTATTATGAAGCAAAGAAGAGAAAATATTGAGGTTAACAAGTCAAGCCATACTAAATAAAATATAAGTGTTACATACATAATCATGTAAATTTGAAAAAAATAGAATAATGTGAGACTAATCTAAGAATTACTAGTTTGAAAGAGAGACAAGTATTATTGAACAACAGATTCATTTGCAAAAATAATTTACAATGCATGCTTCAGAGAGAAAAAACAAAAGAAAATGTAAGTGAGTTATACTATAGTAACTATATATCCATAATAATAGGCTTGGTTAATAATAGGCATGGGGGAATTTACCTTCTTTACCTATAATACGCGGGGAAATAATGGGAAAATATATTTCCAAAAATAAGAGAGAGCATCAGAGCAACTGACTTTATCCCAAAGACTGAGATTGATGTATTCAGTTAACAATAGCGTCAATGATTCGCCTTCTAGCCTCACTGGCAGGACCATGTACATCAACTCCATCACAAAAATCATTGAAAAGCCTCAGTGCTCTGTTTAATGGAGAGCAATAATTATGCAAAGTTCTTGACCTTGGGACATGAAAGGTCCTAACTCTTCTTACATTGAAGGAGGGCACCTGAAAACCAATCCTTGTGAGGAGACTAGGTGAATCGACAGTACCCCTTAACAGTGACAAAACAAAAAGCAACGAGAACCTGTCACGCCTAGTTCCCAAAGAGTCTAAATTGAAAAGGCACCTCAAACGTCCAGAGGGAAAACCCAGAGGACATGCTCTTCCGAATTTCATGTAGAAAAGGAAGCGGAGAAGCTTATTCTGCACCCGCTCGATTCTCAATGCATCCAGATGAGTGGAAGGACTCCAAACAATGGATGCATACTCGAGAGCACTCCCGACTAGAGATTGATACAGGGTTATCACAGTATTAACATTATTAAAACTAGCAGAGTTTCTCAGGACAAAGCCCAAGAGCCTGTTTGCCCTGCTTATGACGTGGTCAACATGTGCTGAGAAGGACAGTGCACTACTGAAAACAACGCCCAGATCCCTGCACACTGTAACTCTTTCCAAGCAAACACCCTCAATCAAGTAGGAATGACAAATTGGATTAGCTTTCTTAGAGATGGTCATACATTTACACTTTTTAACATTCATTTCAAGTTTATTCTCATGGCACCACAATGCAACCCTGTCAATGTCAGCCTGCAAGGAATAACAATCGTCCAAGCCTCTCACCTCTCTGAAGATTTTCATATTATCTGCAAAAATCAAACATCTGGAGTTGGGTATCTGGAGGGGTAGCTCATTAATCAGTAGCAGAAACAAAAGGGGTCCCAAATTGCTGCCCTGAGGAACACCAGATGTACTGAAGTGAGCACAAGAAATGCTTCCCTGCACAGATACAAAATTCTCTCTTTGAAACAGATAACTTCTGAAGAATTCAATTAATGCAGTGCTGAAGCCTAGCTGAGATAGTCTCTTCAATAATACACCGTGATTGACACGATCAAAGGCTTTACTAAAGTATGTATAGATAACATCAACCTCCCCACCAGCATCCAGCACATTAGAGACAGATACTGTGAACTCCAACAAATTTGTTACAACTGATCTTCCAGGAAGAAAACCGTGCTGATTTTCAGACATTATAGGGCGTGAATACCAAAGAATCCTATCATAAAGTGATCTTTCAAAAACTTTGGCAAAGACTGACAATATACTTATTGGTCTATAGTTCATGATCTCATCTCTCCTACCGGATTTGAATATAGGGACTATCTTCGAGATCTTCCATCTGCTCGGAAATACTCCATTTTTCAGTGACAAGTCAAAGATGAACTTCAAAGGCCCAATTAGTAGCTCCCAACAACCCTTGACAATGAAGGCAGGAACACCATCAGGCCCAGGAGCCACCCTCGGCTTCAATCTATCAATTGCTGACTTGATTTTATCCTCTGATATTGACGATATTTCCAAGGTACCACTTGTAATATTATGAACAAAATCAAGCGATTCACCCTTATCATAGCAGGACGTGACCGGTGAAGAAACAGAACCAAAGTATTTAGCGAATCCTGAAGGAATATCATCCCCAACAAAATTTTCATCATGCAGTGACATCCTCTCACAAAAGCCATTAGACTTGTGTTTATTATTAACAAACTTCCAAAAATTTTTTGAATTGTATCCTAGATCCGATTCTACCTTGATAACATAATTCCGATAGGCCTCTGAAATAAGAGATTTCAGCTCTCTTCTCAGTCTTAGAAATTCATCCATGTAACCAACTGAAGACCGTTTTTTACGCGCACATTTGTTCTTCCTCTTCACCATTTCAATGATTTGGCGAGTGAACCAAGGCGGGTACTTGGACCGTTCACGTGGAATTAATTTAAGAGGAATCGTGGCATAAAAACATTCATAGATTACACTGTAGAAGCAGTCAACAGCCGCATCAACTTCATCAATTCCGTACAAGCCAGTACAGTAAGTACAGTATATTGTGAAGATTTAGCCATGATTGTCATCTATTATTTTCTCCATTGAAAGTGTTGGAGACACTGTTTCCAGGGACACCGGACTTATCAAGGAGTAATCTTATATCAAATACATACCTTTTAAATGAAAATGACTAATTGTCAAAAAACCACAGATTTATTGATACTCAGAAAGACCGGTTTCGGTCATTATCAGAGTTTATCAGAGATTGACAATGGTGTAATTACCGAAATCGGTATTTCTAAGTATCAATAAATCTGTGGTTTTTTGACAATTTCTTAGTCTTTTTCATTCAATATGAATAATTACCACAATATCAACTTCTCAACTACACAAAAAGGAAAAAAATTACTTTTATACCTTTACATACAAATTTTTCTATACAACTGCAGTATTTATTTATTTATTTACAATGTCAAGGAAGACTACAGGCATTACGCCCAAATCAGTCTTCACTACTATTTACCAACAAAATGAACATGTAAGAAATGAAAAATAAATGGTTATACAATGAAAGATACGGAAGATGATATTATGATACCAAATTCATACAGTGTGTGCTGTGTAGCAATTAGGTATAAATAACATGGTATAAATATAAGCATGGTGAATGGTAAGCATGTGAAAGTAGAGATTGATTAAAATAAAAATAACTAATAATAATACAAAAATTGAATTATGTTAAATGTAATTTAAAGCTACGGATAAATAAATTGGAAAACATTATTATGAAGCAAAGAAGAGAAAATATTGAGGTTAACAAGTCAAGCCATACTAAATAAAATATAAGTGTTACATACATAATCATGTAAATTTGAAAAAATTAGAATAATGTGAGACTAATCTAAGAATTACTAGTTTGAAAGAGAGACAAGTATTATTGAACAACAGATTCATTTGCAAAAATAATTTACAATGCATGCTTCAGAGAGAAAAAACAAAAGAAAATGTAAGTGAGTTATACTATAGTAACTATATATCTATAATAATAGGCTTGGTTAATAATAGGCATGGGGGAATTTACCTTCTTTACCTATAATACGGGGGGAAATAATGGGAAAATATATTTCCAAAAATAAGAGAGAGCATCAGAGCAACTGACTTTATCCCAAAGACTGAGATTGATGTATTCAGTGAACAATAGCGTCAATGATTCGCCTTCTAGCCTCACTGGCAGGACCATGTACATCAACTCCATCACAAAAATCATTGAAAAGCCTCAGTGCTCTGTTTAATGGAGAGCAATAATTATGCAAAGTTCTTGACCTTGGGACATGAAAGGTCCTAACTCTTCTTACATTGAAGGAGGGCACCTGAAAACCAATCCTTGTGAGGAGACTAGGTGAATCGACAGTACCCCTTAACAGTGACAAAACAAAAAGCAACGAGAACCTGTCACGCCTAGTTCCCAAAGAGTCTAAATTGAAAAGGCACCTCAAACGTCCAGAGGGAAAACCCAGAGGACATGCTCTTCCGAATTTCATGTAGAAAAGGAAGCGGAGAAGCTTATTCTGCACCCGCTCGATTCTCAATGCATCCAGATGAGTGGAAGGACTCCAAACAATGGATGCATACTCGAGAGCACTCCTGACCAGAGATTGATACAGGGTTATCACAGTATTAACATTATTAAAACTAGCAGAGTTTCTCAGGACAAAGCCCAAGAGCCTGTTTGCCCTGCTTATGACGTGGTCAACATGTGCTGAGAAGGACAGTGCACTACTGAAAACAACGCCCAGATCCCTGCACACTGTAACCCTTTCCAAGCAAACACCCTCAATCAAGTAGGAATGACAAATTGGATTAGCTTTCCTAGAGATGGTCATACATTTGCACTTTTTAACATTCATTTCAAGTTTATTCTCATGGCACCACAATGCAACCCTGTCAATGTCAGCCTGCAAGGAATAACAATCGTCCAAGCCTCTCACCTCTCTGAAGATTTTCATATCATCTGCAAAAATCAAACATCTGGAGTTGGGTATCTGGAGGGGTAGCTCATTAATCAGTAGCAGAAACAAAAGGGGTCCCAAATTGCTGCCCTGAGGAACACCAGATGTACTGAAGTAAGCACAAGAAATGCTTCCCTGCACAGATACAAAATTCTCTCTTTGAAACAGATAACTTCTGAAGAATTCAATTAATGCAGTGCTGAAGCCTAGCTGAGATAGTCTCTTCAATAATACACCGTGATTGACACGATCAAAGGCTTTACTAAAGTCTGTATAGATAACATCAACCTCCCCACCAGCATCCAGCACATTAGAGACAGATACTGTGAACTCCAACAAATTTGTTACAACTGATCTTCCAGGAAGAAAACCGTGCTGATTTTCAGACATTATAGGGCGTGAATACCAAAGAATCCTATCATAAAGTGATCTTTCAAAAACTTTGGCAAAGACTGACAATATACTTATTGGTCTATAGTTCATGATCTCATCTCTCCTACCGGATTTGAATATAGGGACTATCTTCGAGATCTTCCATCTGCTCGGAAATACTCCAGTTTTCAGTGACAAGTCAAAGATGAACTTCAAAGGCCCAATTAGTAGCTCCCAACAACCCTTGACAATGAAGGCAGGAACACCATCAGGCCCAGGAGCCACCCTCGGCTTCAATCTATCAATTGCTGACTTGATTCTATCCTCTGATATTGACGATATTTCCAAGGTACCACTTGTAATATTATGAACAAAATCAAGCGATTCACCCTTATCATAGCAGGACGTGACCGGTGAAAAAACAGAACCAAAGTATTTAGCGAATCCTGAAGGAATATCATCCCCAACAAAATTTTCATCATGCAGTGACATCCTCTCACAAAAGCCATTAGACTTGTGTTTATTATTAACAAACTTCCAAAAATTTTTTGAATTGTATCCTAGATCCGATTCTACCTTGATAACATAATTCCGATAGGCCTCTGAAATAAGAGATTTCAGCTCTCTTCTCAGTCTTAGAAATTCATCCATGTAACCAACTGAAGACCGTTTTTTACGCGCACATTTGTTCTTCCTCTTCACCATTTCAATGATTTGGCGAGTGAACCAAGGCGGGTACTTGGACCGTTCACGTGGAATTGATTTAAGAGGAATCGTGGCATTAAAACATTCATAGATTACACTGTAGAAGCAGTCAACAGCCGCATCAACTTCATCAATTCCGTACAAGCCACTCCAGTCGTAATCTTTAAGCATGTTATATAAAGCAAAATAATCTGCTCTACGGAAATCAAAGACGGGAGGAGCATTATTGAGTGATCGTCTTTTCACGGCAATATCACTCAGCAAGTTTATATTAAGAGCTGGATGATGTTCAATATCCTCTGGTACCAGCGGATTGGGTTCGTGCTCTAGGGTTACGACGGGTAAACTACAGAGGACTAAATCAAGTGTACGAAAATTAGAGTTTTGAATACTATTTATAGATTTCAAATCATAAAAATTTAGAAAATTCCCTAACCTTTTAGCGGTCACAGAACCATTAAGAAGATCATAATTACAGTCTATCACTTCAGGTAAATTAAAGTCACCTGCAACAAGCAATATTCAAATAACTCTTAAACAGAATTTTTTATTGTATTGGACTCCAATACAATAAAGATTTTTTTTAAGTTAAATAATTTATCCAATTAATTTGTTAAATCAATTTGATAATAATAAGATGATTCAATTATTCTATCTAATCATGATAATTTATTTTATAATGATATATTAATAGAATAAGATAAAACAATATTAGTATTATCTGCAAAAAGAAACTGGCAGGAACGACAATTAAACCTGGGTCCCGCAGTGTGACAAACCACGGTCTAACCGACTCGACCACGATGTGCTCGTAACAATAGATGCGAAAAAGTATGAGAATGAATTGCTGTATCTTCGAAGACACATCCTTTTTGGATTAATTGAATGAAAAAGACTAAGAAATTGTCAAAAAACCACTGATTCATTGACAATTAGAAAGACCGGTTTCGGTTATTACACCATTGTCAATCTCTGATAAACTGAGATTTACAATCTCAGTATATAGTTTATCAGAGATTGACAATGGTGTAATAACCGAAACCGGTCTTTCTAATTGTCAATGAATCAGTGGTTTTTTGACAATTTCTTAGTCTTTTTCATTCAATATGAATAATTACCACAATACCAACTTCTCAACTACACAAAAAGTTTCTGGATTAAGGTTAGTTCGCGGTTTTTTGAATATTACAAAAAAACCAGAGGTTTTATCAAACATCGTTACACATACGTTTCTGCGCCTTGTTTCAAAGAACTTGCATATCAAATTTCATTCAAATCGGACAATAACTGCGACTGGAACTGCGGTACAAACAAACAAACAAACAGACGAAAGCCGATCGAGTTGAAACTAAGACCTCAGCTTCGCTTCGGTCAATAAATACAGAAATTACAGAGATGACAAATAAGATTAAAAAAAACATTAATTGTAGGTAATTCTGTTTTTCTTTAAACAATGTTTGAAACCGCACCATTCTTTTATGATAACTCTGTATGATAGGATTATCCATTTTTCACTGTTTTCAATAATAAGGAAATACATTTTCATTGCGGAATCATGTAATATAGTCGTGTTCATAACTCGTTCTCTCGAACATTCTGGAATCATTGCTGGAGACTCTTCTGGAATATAGAAACTTTGTCTGGAAGCCTGTGGTGATGGAAGTTAGAAGTGTAGAAAGTCAGTAAGCTGTAAGTCCAGCTGCCGCCATGTTTCATCTTGAATGCCATCAATCCCCTGACGCAAGACATCGCTGTGGTCACACTTCAAAGCTCAAACTCCACTTGCCAAATCCTTCTATGTCCTGGTCTACGAGTTCCTATCACTCTCTCTCTCACTCACTCTCTCTCTCTCTCTCTTACTTTCTCTCACACTTTCTCACTCTTTATCATTTTTTATTACTCCCACTATCTTTCACTCACTTCGTCACTCACTCCATCCCCTTTTCTATCTCACACTTTTTCAATTCTCACACTTTCCAACTCACTCACTCTCTCTCTCTCTTGGTAGAGAGTTAGTGGGAAGGATACTTCGAATATTCTTCCTGAAGAATGGACATTGATAGGTCCAAAGCTCCGCCAATTTATGTAGATGCATAACAATATTATTATCTATATATAGTTATTATAGTATAACTATATATATAGTTGTTATATTACAAATTGCTTTTTCATAATTATCATATACAGTACAATAATTATCTTCTTAGTCTAAATTATGTAAATTCATCTATAATTTTGCTCTATTGTAAGCTATTGTATATAAGTGTATAAGCCAGTATATATTGTAATCTACATAAATAAAGTACTCAATCAATCAATCACTCTCTCACCCTCTCTCTATTTATCTCGATATCCTCACTCTCACTCTTTCTCTCTCTCTCTGTATATTTTGGTAGAGAGTTTGTGGGGAGGATATTTTTAATATTCTTTCCGGAGAATGGACATTGATATGTCCAAAGCTCCGCCAATTTATGTAGATGCATAACAATATTATCTATAGTTATCACAAATTGCTTTTTTCATATCATATACAGTTCAATAATTATTTTCTTAGTCTATATTATGTAAATTCATCTATAATTTTTCTGTATTGTAAGCTATTGTATATAAGTTTATAAGCCAGTATGTATTGTGATCTACATAAATAAAGTACTCAATCAATCAATCAATCAAAAAATCTCTCTCTCTCTCTCTCTCTCTCTGTATTGATGAATTAAGTTTAAAATTCTCTTTTATTATATGTAATCGTATTATGATAAATAGTTTTATTTACCTATATTAATCTTATGTAATCTTATTACATAATAGTAATCTATTTTTTCTGTTTTCTTATGTGAATTTTTCTTCTATTGTAAAGGGTTGTGTGTAGAGAGGACCAGGAGTCCTAACTCCGCCCTAATAAAGGCATATAATCAATCAATCCTCTGTCTTTCTCTGTCTCTCTCTCTCTCTCTCTCTCCTCTCTCTCTCTCTCCTCACACTCTCTCTCTCTTCTCTCCTCTCTCTCTCTCTCTCTCTCTCTCTCTCTCGCTCTCTCTCTCTCTCTCTCTTCCTCTCTCTCTCTCCCGTCTCTCTCTCTCTCTCTCTCTCTCTCTCAATCTAATTGATATCCTCTCACTATCTCTCCTATCTTTTTGTACCACCTACATAATTTTATTCTCTCCATTTTCTATTTGATATACCGCTTACTTTTCTTCTCCTCCACTCTACATTCTTATCATCATGCTTGATTCC